>NC_135810.1:65390844-65579273 GCF_964213995.1 Mustelus asterias | reverse complement strand
CCCCTTTGAGGAGTGGGCATTGGAGCTTGTGGGAGAGGAGGGGTTGTGGACGATAAGTGACAACATAGTTGGGCTGGAGCATAGGAGTGAGCACCTGTCAATCCTCTCTATTCGTTGGAGAAATCTCAAGTAAGTTGCATGCAGCCCAGATTCCTCTCCCTCCCTTGCACTTAACCTTGTGTCCTGTGTTGCAGGAAGGGACGCTGGCATGGCTGGGCCATCTGGCATCGTGGCCGCCACTGCTCCTATCCATCCTGCCCCGACAGCTCGGAGGACTCCTCGGAGGAAGCCGATGAAGGGACCTTGAGGCTGGCACCAATTTTGTGTCAGCTTCCACCTCGCAATTCACCATCCCAGAGACTCTCACATCGCTGAGTCCAGTGGTGGTGAGGCTTCTGGGTCACTCGCTGGTGCGCACAACACAGCTGCTAATGTACATCGAGTGGTGGAGGGAATGTCCGAGGCCTCTGGCACCCGGGTCCTGCCGGAGGTGAGGATTCAGCTGGCCCCAGGCTACATGCTGGGCCTCTGTGGTCACTTCTCCCTCAGCTGCTGGAGATGCAGCAACAGAACCAGGGAATGCAGGAGGGGCTGACGGCCACACTGGACCGACTGCGAGGCTGTTGGGAGGAGTTCCAAAGCTTTCAGACGGACCACGTATTGCTTTTCTTGCGTGGTTCCCAGGCCAACACTGCAAGGGTGGCTTCCGCGGTGGAAAGCCTGGGGCAAGAAATCCTCCCCATGAGTGGCAGGGTCCAAGTGATGGCTGAGTCACACCAGGCCATGGCAGAGGGTCTCAACAGGCTTCTCGAGATTCTGCGGCCCATGATTAAGTGGCTCGAGATCTTGCAGGAGAACCAGTGGGACAGCGTTGAGACACAGCGGGCTATAGTTGAAGCCCTTGAGAACGTGGCCCACTCACAGAGGGTTATGGCTGAGAGGCTGCAGAGCTTGCAGGAGATCCAGTGGGTCGGTGCCAAGACACAGCAGGAAATGGCAGCAGCCTTTGAGAACGTGGCCCAGTCACAGAGGGTCATGGCTGAGGGGCTGCAGAGCGTGGCCTAGTCTCAGAGGGCACTTGCTGCTGCCATTAACATCTAGCTCCAACTCAGAGGGTCATCACAGAGGGCTTGGCCACCATGACAAGAATGCAGGTGGTCCTCCAGGACTGGCAGTGCCAGGTGATGCCGGAGCTTTTGGAGCTCACTGCAGAAGCACCACCATCCCATCAAGTGACCCAGGGGCCCACAGAAACCTCGAGGGAGGAGGAAGGGCTCGAGCCTGTGCCAGGGCCTTCCACCCAGAGAACTGCGGCTATGGCTACATCCTCTGACTCCCCCCTTCCTGACACCGGGACATCTCAGGGGTAGCGGGAGGAAGAGGGTGTCATGGATACATCCCTGACACATGGAAGCCAACCTGGGCCCTAAAGGTCCAGGCCCTCCAGAGGACGATTGCCAAAGGCATCACAGACCATGGGGCGTGGTAGACCATCTGGCCACCTCCACCTCCGATGTACATCCTGGGGACTCACCGAGATGTAGTGGTAGGCCACGTAAAGTTAAGAAGTTGCAGCGGCACTAAGATGGCACGGGTGAAGGGCAATACTAGCTAGATAGAACATTTCGGCACTTTAAAGTCTCACTTTCACTTTTTTTATGTTATCACTTATTTTGAAGGCATTTTTATTGACACCAATAAATGTTATTTCACCCCAAACCTGTGACTAAATTTGTCTCTGATTAGCCCCTAACAGGAATGAACTTACCTCATGGTCGCTGGAGGATCCCTGCACGTTGATGTCAGTGGGGGAGGTCCCTCAGCGCACTGCTACCGTGAAAATCAAGGTGCTCAAATAATTCACTGGCTACAGCGGGTGGCATGCATTGGCAGCGACCTACAGCATCTGCCATAGCATCTCCAGAACCCAGGAGAGATTCCCTCCCCCCCACCCTCCACCTCACTCACCCCAGAGTCCCTGCATGAGTGTTTACTGCTCCCTTACCCACCACGCAGATGTAGGCTCAGGTGCCAGCGTACATGCGGAGCTCAGGTAGGACTCAGACTAGTTTGCATCAGGGCATCATCACAACGGTATGTAGCAAGTCATCATCACCCTCCTGCCTGCCACAGAAACTCAATAACACAGTGAACCCAGGCCCACCACTCTGGTGTTACAATGTTGCAGGAGATTGTAGTACTGCACTGAACGGGAAGGGGGGGGAGGAATGAACCCACGTGTGGCAACACAGGCTCTTAGTGACCAAGTGCAGGTAGTGGTCAGGGCCTCCCTCTCTGCCCTCGCATGCCTGATCCTTGTGCCGCCAGCCCTCCAGCGCCTGGGTGGGGTTGCTCATCGTCATCATCCTCCTCCTCTTCCTCCTCCTGCTGGGGGGGGGTTTCCTCCCCAATGATGCCCGGCTGGTCAGTCACGTCCTCCTCCTCCGAAAGGTCTCCTCGCTGCTGTGCCAGGTTGTGTCGGGCACAGCACACGCCCACAGTGCGGGATGATACCAGGGGTTATATTGAAGGGCCCCGCCAGAGTGGTCCAGGCACCTAAACCGTATTTTGAGGAGCCCTATGCACCGCTCCATTATTGAACGGGTGGCAACGTGGCATGGGCCTCATTATATTACTACTGTCAGCGAAGTCCGAAGTGGGTACCCCATGTCCCCCACGAGCCACCCCTGCACCCTCGGCTCCTCCTCAAAGACCTCCGGGACATCGGAGCACCTCAAGATGAAGCTGTCATTCATGCTGCCGGGGTATCTGGCACAGACATGCATGATGTTCAGCTAATGGTCACACACCAACTGCACATTGATGGAATGGAAGCCTCTTCTGTTCATGAATCTTTTTGGATTCTTTACCGGGGCCTTGAGGGCGACATGGGTGCAGTCTACAGCCCCCTGCACATTTGGCATCCCTGTGATGGCCGTGAATCCTGCAGCCGGGCTTCCTGTTGGGTCTGGTCCAGGTAAAATTTAATATACTGGCCAGCCCAGACATACAGGGCATCCGTGACCTCCTTCATGCCCTTGTGGACGGATGATTGGGTAATGCCACAAAGGTCCCCACTGGCAGCCTGGAAGGACCTGGTGGCGTAAATGTTAAAGGTGGCAGTCAATTTCACAGCCACCTTGGAGTGGGTGTCCCCCGTGCCCGAGATGCCAGGTCCTGCAACAAATGGACAGGCGTTGCACTGTTTCCTTTCGGAGCTGGAACTGTTGGTGGCACATGATGTCCGACAGTTGCTCAAAGGGCACTCGCATGCAGAATTGCTGGGGTCTTCACTGCCTCCTTCTCCTGCCAGCCACCCCCTCCTGGGGCGAATGGCAGCCATGTCCCGCCTCCGACGGCCATCTCCCTCTACTCTTGCGAGTGATAAGTGGCTAGTACTTCCCCTAAGTTAGCCAGGTGCTCAGCTTCTGTTGATCCAGTTATCAAAACATCATCCAGGCCTACTACAACTCGTGGCAGTCTTTGCAATAGACTTTCTTTTGTTCTCTGGAAGATAGCATCTGCCGATGACACACCGAAGCATAGGCGCATATATTGAAACAAACCTTTGTGCGTAACATAACATAACATTGTCATCACATAACCTCGGGAAGCATTGTCTAACTCAAGTCATTGATGTGTGTGGCTCATATCCAGCTTTGTTCAGACTGATCTCCAGTTGGCTTTGCATACAAGTCTTCAATCTTGGGGATTGGATACTTATCTAACTTGGCAGCCTGATTAAGTGTTAATTTGTAATCTCCACAGATGTGACAGTCTTGTCAGATTTTATCATGGGGCTATGGGTGCTGCCCACTCTGCAAATTGAACTGGCTGGATAATACCCAGTTCTTTCAGTCTCTTCAATTCCGTGTCCAACCTTTCTCGTAAGACATAGACTGGCTCTAAAAAATGAGTGGCTGCCTCTGGATACATAGATCTTCACCTATAACTTGTCGCAAAAACATTCTCATATTTCTTCATTAACTCAGGCAGTCTCCTTTCCCGTACTTGGAAGATCTCCAATCACAGCTCAAAAGACTTAGCCCTTAGCCTGACGCTATTATTACTGGAAGCTGAGTGGACTGCTGCCAAGAGGTACTGTGTTAGTACCTTTTATCTTGATGGCTTCTCCTGTGTAAGTTGTTAGTTTTACTGCAGTACCCTTCAAACTCAATGTCTGGACTCCTTGGAAATATCGAAATGTGTGTTCTCCCATCACTGTGCAGAGGCTCCGTCTTTCTTCTCCATCAACTTCCATCTTTAAGGGCTCACCATTTACCAAAAGCATCTCAGTGATGGGGGTTATCTTGCCCTCTTTCACATTGAACAATGAGAAAACATTTAATTCTGAGTACTGCACTCTTCCATATTATGCACTTGCATTATTAACTGTTACTGGGTAGATTTTACTCACTTTTACATTAGTGTCTCAAGTGACCTTTCCTGTAGCAGAAAAAACATTCAATCTCTTTATACCATTAGGCTTCAGGGGAGTGATTATTTCTGCACTGATAACATTCCACTTCAATCCTAGGCAATTGATTGGCCCGATTAAATCTTCTCACTCCAATCGGGGCTGCATTTGCTTCCCGTCTTAAAGTTACATCTTCATTTTTGGCACCACTTTTGACTGAAGCTTCCTGCCCCAACTGGTGAACCTCACCATTTTCACATTCTAAAGCTCCTGTTATGCCCTTTTCAGTGCTATCCATCACCAATGCTATCTGCAGTGCCTTCTTAAAATTTATATCTGCCTCTGCTAATAGTTTCTTTTAGATGGTCTCATTATTTATTCCACAGAATAGACGGTCTCACAGCATATCGTTAAAAGTTGGAGTTCTCTGAGATCTGCCTTAACTTGGTAATATAAGTTGCAATACTGTCCACAGGGGCTCTCCCAGTTGAGTTGAACTTAAACCGCTGCAATATTACTGATGGCTTTAGTGTGTTTTCACCAACACAACAATCTCAGTTTATGTGCTTGGGGATGTGAGGCTGCATCTTAAATTTTAGGCCTCGGTGCCACACGCACTCAGAAGGATTGCCTTTCTATTCCCCTCCTCCTCTATTACATTGGCCTGAAAGTAGTAGCCCAAACATTCAATGTATTGTGTGCAAACCCCCACAGAGTCATCATAAGGATCTATACATCTAAGTAAGGGCATATCTGCAAACACCCTTCTATTTCTCAACTTGAACTGAACTTCAACGTGACTTTATACTCATGATCTTGGGACTGCTTTTTTTTATCTTCTTCGCCAGTGAAATAATTCTTGTTCACCAGTTAGGCGAATAACAACTACAATGTTTATTTACATAAAACTATAGTACAGAGCTGGCTGCCAGTCAGCTTCCAAGAAGGTTCTGGAACAAAAACCCGAGCTCACCAGGTGTCAACCCCCCACCCCCCCCTCCCCCCCTCCCCCCTCCCCCTCACCCCCCCTCCCCCTCACCCCCCCTCACCCTGGTCCCTGACTAGTTCCCTGGGTCATGTGACCCTTACTCGGCAGATGGATCCTTCAAGAAACAATCACTGCACGTGGCATTATATTTAATCGGTTTAAATAAGATAGGAGTCAATTATACTGTGATCCCTCTCCTCTGTGGAATTATTCAAAGAAAGATTAATCTAGAAATATTCCACCTTCGAATAGTAATGCGAGAAAGTGAGCAGGTCATTTAGCCACTTCAATGTGTTGCATTATTCAGTTAAATAATTACTAATTGGTACTTTAACCCCATTTACCCACCTTTCATTTCATATCCCTCATAGAGTTGAGAATGAAGAGCATCATACCAGGAAAAGAACAACATGCAGGGAATATCTCTTAAAACTAATTTAAAAAGCTATCAATCTCAGTTTTGACATTTTCAGCTGACCTGACTCCAGCAACATTTTGGAGGTGAGAGTTCCTGCTTTCCATTAAACTTTGTATGAAAGAGTGCTTCTTGATATCAGTTTCGAATGGCCTAACTCTAATTGCAATCTTTCCTCACAGCTAAAAATCTTCAGTCCTGCAACATCCTCGCAAATTCTTCTGTACCCTCCCAAGTACCGTCACACTCTCCCTGTAATGTGATTTGCAGCACTGTACACGGTACATCAGCTAGCGCATAATTAACGTTTCAAATAGTTCTGGCATAACTTCTCATTCCTATATTCTATGCATTGGCTAACAAAATAAATTATTTCATATGCCTTCTTTAATCACCTGATCTACCTGTCCTGTTGACTTTAAGGATCTATGGACACGCACCATCTGCCCTTTTACACTTCTCAGTATTTAACCATTTATTGTGTATTCCCCTGTCTGATTTGTCCTCCACAAATACATGATCTCATGGTTATCTGGATTGAATTCCATTTAAATACCTTACTTACATCACAATTTAAATTTCTGGAGAACACAAACCTGGACTATGAAACTGTCTTCAAAATGTAACCCTTTTAGCCAATGTGGTGAATCTGCACTGCAGCTTATCCAAGACCAATATATCCTTCCTGAAACATGATGCCCAGAACTAAACACACAACTCCAAATGGGGCTTAATCAAAACTCTATATAGCAATAGCATAACTTTAATCTCTTATCTATGAAGGCTAAAACTTTATTAGTCTTTTAAATTAATTTTGTACCTATCCACTAGTCTGATGTGATTTCTGTACCTGTAACTTTTGAGCTCCAGGGCACACCACCCATACCTGGAAATTCAGAGGCAAGGTTGGCAGGGCAATAGCCCAGAAAGTGCAAACTTCTAACGGGCATTGGGAACCATCCAAAATTTGTATTTTAAAATTACAAACTTCGATGGTTCCGGCTGTGTTACATCAATAGTTAGGCCTGAACAACCAGGGGCTAGCCCACACCCCAACTAACCCCTCTAATGGGACTCCCCACAATCCCTGACCCCAACATATCTCCCTTCATCCCTGACAAACCACATCACTCCCCTCCTCCCCAACCACGGGACTCCCCACAAAGGCCCAACTGCTGACCTTTTCAGACCCCCTCCAGACCCGACCCGACTTGACCCAATCCTCCCCAAATCCTACCCACTTACCTTACACACTTACTTTCTCCCTGGCCTGTCATAGAGTCATAGAGCAATACAGCAGGGAATTAGGCCCTTCGGCCCAACCGGTCCATGCTGACCATCGTGCTCTCCCAGCTAGTCCCAAATTCCCATGTTTGGCCCATATCCCTCTAATCCTTTCCCATCCATTAACTTACCCAAATGATTTTTAAATGTTGCTATTGTACCTGCCTCAACTTTCTCTAGCAGCTCATTCCATATACGCACCACCCTCTGTGTGAAGAAGTTGTCTCTCGGGTCCCTTTTAAGTCGATGCCCTCTCACCTTAAACCTATGCCCTCTAGTTTTCAATTCAATCAATTGGGGCGGCACGGTGGCACAGTGGTTAGCGCTGCTGCCTCACAGCACTAAGGATCCGGGTTCGACTTCAGCCTTGGGTCACTGTGTGGAGTTTGCACCTTCTCCCTGTGTCTGCTTGGGCTTCCTCCAGTTTCCTCCCACAGTCTAAGGATGTGCAGGTTAGGGTGGATTGGCCATGCTAAATTGCCCGTTAGTGACCAAAGATGTGTAGGTTAGGTGGATTAGCCATGGTAGATGTGTGGGGTTACAGTGATAGGGCAGTGGAGAGGGCAGGGGTAAGATACTCTTTCAGAGAGTTGGTGCAGACTCAATGGGCCGAGTTGTCTTTTCGACACTGCAGGGATTCTATGAATTCGCCTTCCCTGGGAAAAAGACTATGTGCGCCCATCCTATCTGTGTCCCATCAAAGACATTTAAATTTGGCTGGACCTTTACACTTACCTGGTTTTCGGCAACTAGTGCTGTAAGAAAGGGGGTCTGGCTTACATATCTGCAACTGGGCTGCTCTTGATAGTAGGCCGCGGGAGCGAGCTGCTTGCACGGATCTTGCCTGGCCTGATTCGGATGTTTGGGTGTGATAGGATTGCCTGGATTCCTGGTATGTATATTTAAGTAGAGTGGCAATCCGACTCACCTGCTATTCCATCAGAATTACAACCTTCTGCTGTTACATTTCTTAGGTCCAAAGTGGATGGGAAAACATTTCCTCATGTTACTCTTCCTTTGTCACAGTTTTGGCATGCATTTAGGACTGGATTTACGTCAAGGAGACAGGAAGTGACATTCAGAAATTTTCCGAATCTCTAAGCCTGTTTGCCCTATTTTCATGTTGGGAAGGTAAATATGGGCTGGAGACAGTTAGGCCATCTCGCCCTCACCTCCCTGCCCCCTCCAAACTTCCTTCCTCCTCCATACCCTCGATACCCCATGACCCCTCATATCCCTCTTTACCACATGACCCTCATATCAGTTATTCCCCATGTTCCCTCCTTGCCCACTTACGTAGTATGCACTAGGTACATAACCATTGAGCCACATAATAACATCGGCGAGTCTTTGAAACACTTAGGAATTTTTTTAAGTAATTCAAAAATTCCTTTGAACAACATTGTACTTCTTACCTTCTCATAAAGCTGTTGACAAACACAGGCAGTGAATTGAAAAATCACTTCAAAGAATGATCAAGGTAATAAAGCTTACAATCAAATGAAGCTGGCAGTCCGCTTTGCAACTGAGTAACAAACCTCCGCTGGGCTGAATCCATGAGTCAGTCTTGGATCTCAGCCAAATATTCATAATGTGGCCATATGGCAAAACAGTTGTATGGCCATCTGTTCAACCTGCTTCTATTGAGACAGTTATAGAGTGTATATACTAACATGCACTTATTTGATGGTAGTCACAGACTGTTTTGGTTGTCCAGTCACTGCGTCCAACCAGTAAAATTGTTACTAAGCATCACAGCTCTCCATTGGACCAATACTCTTCCAGGTTTTCTTAGATTCCTTGCAGGGATGCTAAGAAGACCCCATTCCCTATCCTTCTTTATTCCTGATGATAAGTGGTAGCAGGACACCATCTCTCATGTCTGCGGGACGGATCTTCCAACCCAGCCTAACCGAATGTGCTCAAGCCTCAGTTCTAAGGCTTTCCTGACTCTACCCTCACAGATACTTCCAGGAAACACTACCTACACCTCCATGTCAGACCTTGTCTCTATTGGATCCCACAAACCACCCTCAGCTTTCCCACTAGTTTCTCCCACTTTTTTTCCTTGCTTCCTTTTTTTCCACCTCATCCTCTTCCTACCTGATTCCAGTAGCTATCTCCAACAGTGCGTGTGGCTTATGACTTTATCACACATACTGAACTTTAAAAAAGGTAAGAAATAGAAATGCAATCGACATGAAAATGTGAGAGAAATTAGTAGGAGCACAAAGGTGATAACTTGGTGGAGAAATAGAATTGAGAGGCAAATTGACAGATAAACCCCACACCATTGTTGGAGAGCCATTCAGAGAAAGATAAGAAGATGGAGCAACATGGAAATGATTCGAGTGGGAAAGTGGAAAGGCAGTTGAAAGAAAAGATGAACAACTTTGTATCATTTTACTTTCTTTCTGGCGGCAGTGACACATGAAACCACAGCCTTCTACAGTAACGTATAACGTTATTGTAGAAGGTTGTAGAAGGTAACGTTGTTACGAACCAGCAGACTTTCCCATTCACTCTGAGCAACCTCATGGCAGATTTGATAGAATATACTGAGCTCATCTTTTATTTGTAAGAGAATCATCTCAAAACAGGCATGAGTATTTTACAGATCATAGAATCCATACAGTGCGGAAGGAGGCCATTTGGCCCATCGAGTCTGCACTGACCACAATCCTATTCAGGCCCTATCTCCATAACCCCACGTATTTACCCTGCTGATCCCCCTGATATTGAGGGGCAATTTAGCATGGCCAATGCACCTAACCTGCACATCCTTGGAGTGTGGGAGGAAACCGGAGCACCCGGAGGAAACCCACGCAGACACTGGGAGAATGTGCAAACTCCACACAGACAGTCACCTGAGGCCAGAATTGAACTCAGGTCCCTGGCGCTGTGAGACAGCAGTGCCAACGACTGTGTCACCGTGCCGCCCCGTGGCTAATCCAGAAGTAATTTATGAACCTGTCTTCATCAGCCCAGCATTCCATTCATGAGAATGAGATGTGGTCTAATCATCTGGGGAGATTTTTGATTTTACATTTGAAATGATGTATTACATGTATGCAGATAATACCTAACTTTTCCAGCATAACTTACATTTGATGCTGGGAAGAATTCATTGCCGAGGGTGCTCTGGAAATTAAATATTTTGACTTTCTTTACAGTATTTTGGAAGCTGAAATCAGCTTCCACTAACAATAACTTAGAATTACGCTGCTTTTGATATTAAACCAGTATATTTGCCTTTAGAGTTACGTGGCAGAATTTTAACTGTCTGTGCTTTGTGAGCCTACACAGAGTTAAATCCCCTAAAACCGACAATGGGTCAGATTATTCGGGATTTCACTTGGGTGGATTCGAAAGGAATGGGGAATACCCTTGGAGTGGCCAAGAATTATATTATGCAATCAAGAAATTGAGTACTGCACCTCTGTCATCCTGTAATCACTTGGACACAACCTATTTCCCAATCTGTCTGCAACTCGCCAGAGTCAGCGAGGTGAGTGCATAGTGGCTTGTGCTGCTTCAGTGAAATTGGTAGGTTGGGAAGTCTATGATCTGTGAAGTTGAAGAGCTGCAGCCATGGCCAAGTCTTAGGCTGCTGCTCACAACACTCCTTCGAGAATACTTCCTATGCTTGGCAGGAGATTGCCTACTTCTAAGCAGTCACTTCATTTGTCTTGCACGTCGCTCACTTTTAGTGGGACTTCCCTGCAGCCAGCTTTCACCATGGCATGGAACCAGCTTATGTCGCTTCAACTTTCATTTCAGATGAGGAACAAGAGGATCAGCAGCGCACAGAGCAGCAGCAACAACAAAGCAACACTGGCAGCAGCACAAGTTGTCTTTTCCTCAGCCAAGTGCCACAGGGTCAAGGGAATGGACACAGCGATCCAGCGGGAAGGAACCCGGACCCCAAACAGATAAATTATCACCTCCATCAACATGCCTGAGTATCTTTGCGCCATGAGACCCGAGCTCTCATTGTAGTCGCAACTGGCATCTGCTGGCTCCTGGGACAAGACCTCCTTCCCAGTGGACCAGATAGACATACGTTTCTAGTGGCTGTCAAGGTTCCTACGACTAAATGGCCAACTTTCCCCCCAACTCCCAAACCTACCCTGGATCCCTGTCTGCCCCAAATGTTGTGTGATCCCTTATTCTGCAAGGTTGGAGAGAAAGCAAAGTTATGAATGTTCGAAATGACTTGTATGGATAACAGGGAAGGACAATACTTGTGGAATTTGACTGTGAGACATGAGTGTGAGAGGGCAATGGGTTGAGGGTGAGTGAGTTGCCTGCAGAGAGAAGAATGAGTGGTGTTCTGAGCAAGTACTGTGGAAAGAATGTTGGGAAACTCAAAATGTGAGGTTTGGTATCTGAAATTGTTCCACCTTAACCGCTTAATCTTCTATAGTCTTGGGTCCTCTTATAACACTGTGTCCAGGATGGAGGGAGTAAACCTCTCTGCTGACTTCCTCAGCCACTTGCATACATGCCTGCTTGGTTGGAGATGTTGTCTATTTCCTCATATTCTTCGGAGAAACCCCTTCAGTGCAATCCTCACTTCCCACAGCAGAACCTTCAGGAAAGAGTGAGAGAACCAGGGAACGACTTTACCAGGTCTGCTCTCCATTCCTGTGGTTGTTGCTGCTTAAAAATTCCATATGCAACTGAAGCTTTCAGATTATTCCCGGGGTCCATTTAATTAGAAACCCTTCCTTTGGCAGGTCCTCTCATCGGCCCCCTTTGATTGGTTGGGAACCAAGAGCCAGGATGCTAATACAGTAACTTAGTTGAAGAGGCATAACAAAGCCCAGTGAAATTGTTAATGGGTTCCTTACCCATTACAGCCCTTGCTGGTTCCGCAGGGAATTTGGTTTGAAAATTCTGTCCACAGTGGCTGCAGAGGCCTGCAGTGAGACTAAAAATAACTTTTTCAGCCATAGGAACATTTTTGCAGATAAGGACACAACTGAGCATTGCAGGTAATCCACACACCAGGACTAAATGTCTGAACTTTAAAGTTAGAATTGGCTCAGTGCCAAACTGTTCCTGATTGTTCATCCATGCCAAACCTTGACGCAGCTTTCTAGTTCCCTTCTTCAGAGAGCAAGCATGACCCTGAGCTTCCTGTCTTTTGTCATTTCAATTCTCCACCTTGCTCCCACTCTGACCTTTATGTCCTTGGCTTGCTGAAGCTCAATGCAAACTTAAGAAACAGCACCTCAGCTTTCAATTCACTTTCTGGAGCCTTCTGGACTCAACATTGAGTTTAACAATTTTAGTTCATAACCTCCGCCTTCATTTTGTTTTGTGTTTTCTTTTGCTGGTTTGATGTCTGATTTATTTCTTTATTCATTTACTTTTCATTTGAATAGCTGCTATCCAGCCATTCACACCTCATCCAGGCACATCTTTGAAAGTTAAAGTTTATTTATTAGTCACAAGCAGGCTTACATTAACACTGCAATGAAGTTACTATGAAAATCCCCTAGTCGCCACACTCTGGCATCTGTTCGAGTACACTAAGGGAGAATTCAGCATGGCCAATTCACCTAACCAGCACATTGTTGGACATCTTTTACTTCTTTACCTGTCCTGTTATCACTTTCTTTGACTTTTGTGCCACAAAACATTTTGTCATTTAATTTCTCCCATCCTCCACCCTATCACAGACCTTCACCTTTGTTCTGCCTCCTCCCTTTCACTTGCGTAAAGCTAATTATATTACTATATCCTCCGTTCTTGTAAAGGATCGCTGAGATGAAAGCAAATCACTGCAGATGCTGGAATCTGAAACAAAAACAGGAAATGTTGGAAAATCTCAGCAGGTCTGACAGCATCTGTGGAGAGAGAACACAGCTAACATTTCAGGCCCTATTTCACCATTTTCATTCTAAGTGCTGGGCGGACTTGAAGCTGGGAGTGTTTCAGATCCGACTTTTAGACCAGTTCTCAGGTGCCCCCATACACACTCTGCCTGCAAAAAAATCAGCGATTCTGAATCGCGCTGCAGAAGACGGTGGGCGGGGCTTAACCCGCCAGAAATGCTGCACCTCCGATCGGCGCCTCCAACTGCGCATGCGCAGTAAAACAAAAGATAGAAAAACGCTCCCCTGCCCATCCCTCCTGGGCTGGATAATCCTCCCCCTGACCCCACAGACATTGCCCCATGCCCACAACATTAATGACCCCCTTATCCCCCCACCCCTGCTACCCAGACTGATCGAGGCCCCCTGCCCCCCCTTTCTCCCTATTGATCACATGCAGTGTGGCAGTGGACCCCCCCTTCCTCCTCACTGAGCAGAGGCAGAGTGGCAGCAGATCCCTCCGCCACTCCCACCGATCTGAGTGGAGCCATCTGACCCACCTCCCTCTCCCCCCCCCCCCACCACATAACTGAGTGGAGCCATCTGACCCACCTCCCTCCCCCCACCCCCCAACGATCTGAGGTAGAGAGCCGCTGGAAGCTCGGAACCTACCTGCCTGAATTGGACCTTTGCGACCATGTCTGTTTTGCACCGATTCTAGATGGGCGAACGTGATGGTAAAGGGGGAACTGCTGGTATGTTTGGGTGTGTAGCTCATTAAGTCAATTTAAATACATGCAGATGCATTAAAATTTACATCGCGCCCATTTTGGGTGCAATCCTGATGGCGGCCATTTTCAGTCCTTTTTAAAAGGGGAACTGGCATGGAGGTGGGTGCAGATTGCACTACTCGCCTCACGCCCGACTTTACCAAGTTTTCGGGTCCGAAAACAGGCGCAACTTGATGGTAAAATCGGGCCCCTCAAGTCTGGATGACTCTTCGTCAGAGCTAAAGAGAACTGGAAATAGGATGAAATTTATATGTTTGGAGGGGCTGGATGTGGAGGGGATATTTCCCCTTGTGGGAAAATCTAGAACTGGAGGTCACTTTGTCAAAATAAGCGGTCACCATTTAAGCCAGAGATGAGAAGAAATGTTTTCTGTCAGGGGGTAATGAGTCTTTGGAACTCTCTTCTTCAAAAGACTGTGGAAAGAGGGCCTTTGAATATTTTCCAGGCAGAGCTAGATACATTTTTGATAAACAAAGGGGGGATGGAGGGTTACCGGGGATAGGTGGGAGGTTACAGTCAGATCAGCCATGATCTTATTGAATGCTGGAGCAGCCTTGAAGGGCTGAGTGGCCTACTCCTACTCTAGTTTGTATGTCCATTACCCACTCAACACACATATCCACTGGTGCAGAGAGTGGAAAACCTTCCCTTATGATGTTTTGCGCAGTACTATTGTAACTGTTTCTTTCACTTGGTCATTTTGTTGTGAAATGAATCAAATAAGCAGTTAACAGGTAGTCACCATTCATCCTTATGTTATAAACAGATAAACCTGGTTAGGGAAGTTAATACGGTAATCGATATTATGCCCGCTGAAAACAGAATTAGAGAGAAGCTGGAAATACCCAGCAGATCAGGCAGCTACTGTGGAGAACTAGGAGTTTTGCTGTTTAACTCTCCCGAGTTCCCAATCTCAGCATCTCATGTTTTTCTGCGAATGTTTCAATGTGGTTGTTTTTTCCTCTTTGCTACTGTTTTTATATTTAATTTGTATTATCTCCTTGTGTTGAGGAGCAGCTGAAAACAGCAGCAGACTCCTATTTTTGGACTGATGCAAGCTGACCCACTAATTATTTCCAGGGATTTTAGTTATTATTTTTCAGATTTCAAGCATCTGCCGTGCTAAGTATCTGTTGGTTTCTGAAAGGGTTATTAATCACACGAGTTTAAAAATCACATAAGCTGCAAGCTGCTAATCTCAGCCACACAGGGAAAATATGAGAAAACCACAGGTCTCGGTTAAAGCAAAACCAGCTAAGAGTCAAGAACCATAAAACTCCTAGTTGCAAGGAAGGCCTCAGCACAGCATACACACGAGGCTTCTATTGAATTCTGCACAGCTTCAGCTTGTTAGTATCTGTTCTAACAAGAGACAACGAACATGTGTGGACGTGAGGGGTTGATATACCACTGGTTAGAAATATAGCTGTCATAATCATGTCTGGAAGGTAATAGATAAATAGAAAGAAATACGTGCTTGGTGATATAACGGTCCATAATTTCCATCCTGGATCCCGACTTATGGAGACTGTGCACTGCACGTGCATGTCAGGACAGTACGGAAGTCCCAACAGACCGACGTACACGCTTAAAGTGCGCCAAGTTTAAATCTCTGGTTCTGTTTTTTAAAGCTGTCATGATGAAGCTCTGTGCTGCAAACTCTCCCTAGCTTCCTTTACTTGCCCCAATGATAGGTGAGTATTTACGACCGCAAGAAACTACAAGATGTTGTGAGTGTAGCCCAGTCCATCGCGCAAGCCAGCCTCCCATCCATTGACTCCGTCTACACTTGCCGCTGCCTTGGAAAAGCAGCCACATAATCAAGGACTCCACGCACCCGGGACATACTCTCTTTCATCTGCTTCCATTGGGAAAAAGATACAAAAGTCTGAGATCACATACCAACCCACTCAAGAACTACTTCTTCCTTGCTGCCATCAGATTTTGAATGGACTGATTTTATATTAAGTTGATCTTTCTCTGCATCCTGGCTATGACAATAACATCATATTCTGCACCCTTTCCTTTTCTTCTCCCCTATGTATTCTATGAACGGTATGCTTTGCCTGTATAGAAACAATACTTTTCACTGTATATATGTACACTGACAATAATAAATCAATCAAATCAATTCAAACAAAGACATTCTTGGGTTAATTTTTTTGTAAATATGTTTTAAAGATGTTTAAAACCTATGTAATGCACAGAAAGTGAAAGAAAGATTTATTTGTTTACAACCTTGTCATGGCATAATAATTCCAGTGAAAAGTACATTCATATATAACAAAGTGGATTTGCAGTCTTTGTAGTAAGTTTCAACTAATGTTCATTTGGATTTTGCTATGTATTTTAAGCAGTGTTGTATATCCCAATTCTAAGAGTCTCCCTGATGCAATGTTAACTCATCACATCACTAGTACAGGAAATATATTAGTTTACTGAAATATTTAGAATGACCCAAGAGAAATTCTAGATAATTATGCCTTGACTCGCCTATATACAAATAGTTATGGACAGACACATTCCATTACTGAAGGAAACAGGACAAGAGCAGGAACAAATAGGCATGTAAAATTGTAGTGAGGTAAATCATGTAAAAGGAATTCTAGGTGAAAATGCAGGACATCATTAATGTTGAAAAGAATCATAGAATCCTTACAGTACAGAAGGAAGCCATTCGGCCCATTGAGCCTGACACTGTACCGACAAAAATCCCACCCTATCCCCACATATTTACCCTGCTAATCCCCCCAAAACTAGGATTAATTTAGCATGGCCAATCAGCCCAACCCACACATCTTTGGATTGTGGGAGTAAGCCAAAGCACCCAGAGGAAACCTAAGCAGACACAGGAAGAACATGCAAAGTCCACACAGACAGTGACCCAAGCCAGGATTTGAACCTGGGTCCCTGATACTGTGAGGCAGCACTGCTAACCACTATGCCACAACAGAGAAGACAGCAAAATATATCAGTGATGATTAGACAGCACTAACCTGAGTTTTATAAGGAGAAAAATTTGGAGGAGATGGAGTAAAATAATAAAGAATTTGAAAAACTAGTAAGGAGGTGCTTGCCAGACTTAAGATGAAGAGGGAGTGTCTAAGAATGTGTGGCCATTTGGGCCATGTTTGGGTATATAGGGGTCTATCAGCAATATTAATGGAAGGGCGGAGGGTGTTTCATATTCCGTACTTTTCCATGCAGGCATAGAAAGAGCCAACAGGGCGAATTGTCCCATCCTGCCCACCACAGGAATCGGAGTGGGTGAGGGGCGGACCATGGAAAGGTCCGTTGACCTTGGGCGGGATTTTCCGGTTTTGAGGTGAGCGCGGCTGGAAAATCCCATCCAACATTACTGGAATTATGTCTTTCTGCAAAACTCTTACCAATTTTATCTTCATTACCTCCAATGCCATGACTGCTGTAAGGCTCCCATTGCTATCCAGAAAGCAAGCGTGCGAGCATGGCAGGATCTGGTGAAATTAGTGACAACAAGATTTCAAAAGATCAATTTCCTTAAGCTCATGTAGCACAGAGGCCACTTTGTTTTCCAAATTTTGTGAAATTCAATTGGTAATCCAAGGTTGTGGATGGTTTCCTTCTTCATACCTAGAGAGTGCACCAACTGTGTCACAAATGGTCCAATCACCATCTACTTTATGCAAATATCCCCAACCCCAGGAAGTTAAATAGGGTGAAGGAGCCAATATGTTTACTAGTGATCAGAAGACAGAATGAAGCTCAAAATCTCTCAGGGTCAAGATGCCCGAAGATCACTTGTAATTTGCTCAAAGGTCAATTATCTTAATATTTAATTGTCATGATCACAAAAGTATACAAATTATTTCAATGTTCAAATGTCAGAGTAACTGGAACTATGACGCAAGATCAAAATTGGTTTAAGTTGCATCATTTTAAAAGAATCCTTACAAATTTCATTGGTAAACTTTCTTATTAAATAACGTGCATTATTTATGTGTTTGTAATTGTCGAACATTCTTTATTGCTTCTAATGTTTTGACATTTGGGAAAGAGAAATGACGGTGTTATCATTGAACCAGCTTTCAAACTAGCAATTTTTCAATGCCTTGAGTTGAAAAACAACTCTTCAAACTGGGCTGGAACAATGGAAGTGAACACAAAATAAATGCATCTGCCGACACCAACTTATTAATAAGCACATTTGTCACAAATTGATATCAATGAAATTAAAGCAACTAAAACATAGCAAATGGAATAAATTGACTTATATTTGCAACAGAGCTATGTGTTCACTGACTGCACTTCACTGAGGAGATGGTGTGATGGATCCGTGGTTTTAAACATGTATTTTTTTGGGGATGAACCATAACTAAAAAGGGAAACTATAAAAAGAAAACTGAACCTTCCTGTTTCTAAGGAAACTAAAGCTGAAATAGATTGGAAACCAAAACTTGCTGGGAAATTGAAACCAAATAAAAAGATGCAATGACATCTAAGCTCAGATGATGATCCCAATGGTGCAGTATTGGCCGTCTGAAAAGATGGAGGCTGGATCCACAAGCTGGGAATAGGCAAATGTACAGTTGCTGGTTGTGTTACTTGAAAGTAACTTCAGTGGATCGGTGCCAGTGTAAGCAGAGTTGAAGAGGTTCCGCAGATGGTGAATACTGTGCCTGTGGAACTGAGGTTGATTGGTGCGCTGCTGTGGGCTGGGGATAAGGCGAAATCTCGGAAGACAAGAAGCTGGAATTCTTTCTTGAGAAAAACACAGTTTTGAAAGAAAGTAGGAGCAGGAGTAGGGAATTCAAGCCATTGAGCATGCTCTGCCATTCAATTTGATAATGGCTGATCATCCACTTCAATGCCCTTTCCCCACAATATCCCCATATCCCTTTATATGTAATATGTAAACTGATTTAATCTTACTTTGTGACTGAGCTTCCAAAGATTCACAGCCTCTGAATAAAAAAATAATATTCTCATCACAGTCCTAAGTGTTTCTCCCTTATGTTGAAATTGTGCCACTTTGTTCTGGACTCCCCCCAACCAGGGAAACATCTTCCCTGCATCTACCCTGTCTATTTCTTTAAGTATTTTGTAAGTTTCACTGAGATCACCTCTAATTCTTCAAAAACTTTAGAAAATACAGACCCAGTTTGCCCAATCTCTCTTCATAGAACAGTCCCTTCATTCCGGGAACAAGTCTGGTGAACCTTTGTTGCACTCCCTCAATGGCAATGATATCCTTCCTAAGGCGAAGGGACCAAAACCGCACACAGTACTCCAGGTGCAGTCTAAGCGTGGTACCATACAATTGAAACAAGACCTTGCTACTCCTGTACCCAAATCCTCTTGCAATAAAGGCTAACACACCATGGTCTTTCTTTGGACTTAGGCGCTGAGATTGATGACATATATAATGAAAAGACTTCCAAGTAAACCTTCTGGTTAGTTGGTAAATGTGCAAACCTTTCCTTTGGCCTGGCTGCAGTCCAATCATCTCCATTAACTCACCACATGCAGATCAAACCTCTCTGCTACTCTCTAAAATGCATACAGTGCCAGTAACTGAACTGGTGACTGGGAATTTCTTTGAATGTCAGATCATGTAGCTGTAACGTTACCTTGGGAGCTTACTTTTCCCCTGGAACGTTATCCACTGGCACCACTGGCTGACCACACGGCAATTCCTGAGCATCTGAAGGTATAAGCGCATAAAGGGGAGGGCTGGGGTGAGGGAAGTGGGTATTGGGGGGGAATTAAAGCAGGAAGTGCTTGATTACATCATCTGTAGCTTGCTGATCACCCCAGGCAGAGAGTTGATAGGGTAATGGGATTTGAGAAGGTACATAAAGCATAAACGTACCATCATATTGGATGGTTTCAGTGGTGTCTGTGCCAATTACACCAAACACCAACTACTCCAAGGCGGTGAGACAGGCTGCCTACCTAACTCCCAAAGCTTTGCTGCTGCTCCCTCCTGTTCCTGCAAGAGAAAGGGAGGGATGTCAATCAGCATCTCCATCTTCCCCTCAGCTTTCTTCTCAGTCCCCACCACAATCCATTAACACAGAAAATGGAGCGTTCTGCGAGACAATGTTATTGTGACAATATAAATCAAATGAGAAAGGAAACAAAAGTAACTTCAACCAAGTGACCCATCAAGTGCAGCAAATGCTGTACCCATTCCTGCACGGAGCTCCCCCTTGTGGCTGAGGATGAGGCGGAGGCTCTATTGTTCATGTCTCGTGGCAGGATTGGTTGCTGAATTGAAGGAACTGAGGAGGTGAGGAATAATGCCAGTGGTCCCTGAGGGACAGCCCCCTTATTGGCCTTTCTGAATTCCTGAGCCCTTACGTGCTGCCCTTCAATGCTGGACCAGCCGGGGACACTGCTGGTATCCACCCCATGCAACTCTGCACCATCAGTAACACTGAGCAGTCTGTGCACAGAGAATGTCACTCTTTCTATGCACATTGGTGCACTGTTTCTGCACTTACTCTGCAGGAGGGCCAACACACTCTCAATGGAGGAGTTCATGTGCTCAAATCTCTGAACCATGTTGGAGTAGCTACTGGATGGACTCCTCCATTGAAATCCCATAGCTCCACAATGCCTCAAGGATCTCTGATAATAGGAAACCCATCTGCTTCTGGTGCTCTAGAATAACCCTCCTTGTTTGTCGATATGCAGGGTACAGCATTCAACTTATGGAGCATGGCAGGGTCTGAGCCCGGAAGTGATCAGCTCAAAGCTGATTCTTTCCTCTCCTCTATCTCACGGAGATGTGATGTTGACCCAGTTCCCCCCCCCGGCTAGTTCTTGTCCCCACTGAGATGAGTGCCCTTGCCCTAGTGGATGTTGCAGAGGTATATTGTGAATGTGTTGGCTATGTGGAGTGTCCCTGTGCCAAGGAGGCTGGCGATGCTGTGGATTGTCAGCTATAGGCTCCATCGAAGACATAAGATGGAGGCGTTGATCAGGACTGGGACGAAGCAGCAGGGGCCTCAGCATAAATAACTTTATCAGTAACTGTGGCCAATGAATTACAACGTGGATTGGACAGGGGTCTCCTCCAGGCCCTTAACCTGAGGACAGAGCTATCAAATGACCTTTGCCTTCTCAGCGCCCAGCCTCACTATTGCAGATGACCTGTTCCAATGGCACCATCCAGCGTTGCCTGATGCCTGCGTCATCTCTCAGCTATTGTTTGCTCTCCTGTCCTGCAGGTCGAGGAGACAATGATGCACGAGTAAGGGCTAGGTTGATTGGCCATTCTAAATTGCCCCTTAGTGTCCTGGGATGCATAGGTTAGAGGGGTTAGTGGGTAAATATGTAGGGATATGTGGATAGGACCTGGGTGGGATTGTGGTTGGTGCAGACTTGATGGGCCGAATAGCCTCTTTCTGCACTGTAAGATTCTATGATGCTGTCCCTCACGTCTCACAGCACGACATTCAGATGAGCTGTTGTTCCCTCCAGCGGTGCCTCCTTCTCATATTCACCCCAAATATGACGGTGGCTGATATTTCATTGATGTGATTGGTCACTCGCTCTGACAATGTTAGAGAGCATCATGGGTATGTGGACTGCTAAGCACACGGGCATTCTGCTCTGTGTAGAGTTGGAGGCCTGTCACCTGTCCTCAGGTTAAGGGCCTGGAGGAGGGAGACCTCTGTCCAATTCATGCTGTGATTCATTGGCCACTGTCACCGATAAAGTTATTTATGCTGAGGCCCCTGCTGCTTTGCCCCAGTCCTGATCAACGCCTCCATCTTATGTCTTCGATGGAGCCTACAGCTGACACTTGTCACTCATCTTCCAGATCTTGAGGTCATTCAAACACTTGCTGCACACACACTCCTCCGCACCCACATCCCCCTGAACCCACAACCTCCTGCACCCGTACCCTCCTGCACCCATACTCTTCTGCACCCACATCCCCCTGAACCCACAACCTCCTGCACCCACAACCTCCTGCACCCATACCCTCCTGCACCCATACCCTCCTGCACCTTCATACCCCTGCACCCACATCCTCCTGCATCCACCTGCCCCTGCACTCATGTTCTCCTAAACTCATATCCCGCTGCATACATGTCCACTTGCACCTGCATTCATCTGCAGCTAGGTCCTCCTGCTCACCTCCTCTGCCACCTCCAGCCAATGTCTTTTGGATTCCTCGTAGGGTTTTCTTTGACCTCAGGTTGGTAACAAAATGTCCCATCTCTTGGCCAGAGCCTAATGAGGACTGTCATGGTGTCCGTCTATCTTTTCCAGGGCGGGCCATTTCAGTATAGAGTGGCAAACCCCATCATTGCTGCCAGTCGCCTTTTCAAAAGGCCCTCCCAAGTCTATGTCCCACCCCCAGGCTGCTCCTGGCATCTCCGATTGGTGCAGAATCTGCCCCGCAGGCCAATTAGCATATCTACATTTGAAAGTTATGTCATGTTAGGGCCACTAACTCAAGATGGGATCAAGACCTGGACCAGTTCCCTGGGCATGTTCTCAACTCATAAATGAGATCCAGCCCCACATCTCTTTCACATTGAACTGAAACTTCTTCCCTCTCCCCCCCACTCCTTGACAGCCTTTGTGCATCCAATGGTTTCCCTAAGGTAAGATTAGCTGTGATGTTTTTTGCGTTTTAGGTTTGCAGCTCACCTCATTGCAGGAGCTGCTTTAGATCAGGCTTCTCCTTTGCTGCTTTCCCAAGCTTCCTACTAGCGCCTCGGTTAAAGCCACACCAAAGTGCTCCGAAGGTAAACTTTTGTCCAGTTACTCATGAGTCTTTTCCCGTACCTAAAGCTTTTGTTCAGAAATTTTCTTCAGTTTATTTCCCATTCCCGTGTTTTAGCAATTTTAACTCTGCAATTAAAAACCTTTCGAAGAGATTTGCTGCACAAAGGCTGATGACAGACTACCTAGTTAGCAGCAAAGTTATTTATACCTGGAGCAAATCCACATACTCCTGATTATTGCGGCAGGGAGCAGAGGTCACGCTGAGCTGAAAGCCAAATATGATGTGCGCTGGTGGATGACTTCAAATCAATTATGGGAAGCCACGGCATTGACAGATAAATCAGACGCTGATTCTCTTGAACTGATTTAACATGCCTACTTTTCTCATTTCTATCCTGCTCACAGATTAGACTTTTATTGCTCCCACCAAGAGGTCATTATAGAGTAGTTTGGAGATCACAGCTATGATGTGAACATTCAGAACAGGGCAGACAGCCGAGACTTCTCTGGGATTTATGTGGGTGGGAGAAAAGGAGTTATTAAGGAATTACAGCTTCAGAAATAATATTGTGTTATTGCGCAAAGCTTTTTGAGTAGGTGACTAAGTGCTTGTTTCAGTTAATAACAGGCTCTTCAGCTTTTAAGGATGTTGTTACTGTCAATGCCAGAAGTAGAGATTAAGGCTTCAGTAAAGATGCATTACAAATTCTGAAATTAGTGTAAAGTACTTTGCCATATTAACATATCTGTGTATTTAAAAATAGTAATTACATTTATATATATATATATTGTCATGGACAGAACATATCTGCTCTCACATTGCTCATAATCAGTGTGTTTTATCTGGAAAGAGGAGTGTGTATGCCAATTAAATAATTCAGCAGCAAGCTTTCGTGGGTTTAAATTACGAAAAGATTATTTATTCTCACGCATCTACCGGAATTGACACAATGTCACACACTCAGTCTCATACATGCATGCATGCATGCATACACACACAAAAACTGGATACAGAAAAAGATAGTGCAGATTTACAGATTATGGTTAATTCAGTCTCTGATTTATAATTTCCAGTCTCCCACATGGCAGGTTTATTGAATGGTTTCGATGATTTAAAGTAAGTGTCTTGGAAAGTGAAGTGTTCATAACAAGTTGCAAGGTGTCTTGTAGTTCTCAGGTAAACTTTAAATTGGAAGAGGTTAATTAGTTCGGCCGCTTGATGACTTGCTGAAATTTTAAGAGACTGGCCCTGAGACTGACAAGTGATGGTTCTCAAAAGGCAAAAATGACACAGCCTTTCTCAGAAGCTGTTGTGTCTTGGGTATTTTTTACAGCCTGCCCTGGTCTCTTCTGGATCTTGGGATAATAAAGTATCTCAGTATCAGAAGCCAGATTTGGTCACATGCTTAACAGCCATTGTCCATCCAGAATGGCTAAAAGCTAAAAGGCCATGGATGTACAATAGGAGCTAGATGGTGGCCTTTCACACTGAGTTAGTGGATAAATGGACTCGTCACCTTTCTGTTGTTAAATGCAAACCTGGAGACATAGGTCAGGATTTTACCAGCTTGCCACGCCCATCGATGTTCACACCTGATTTCTCGGTTCTCGCAATCTTACGGGAGCTGGAATTCTGGCGAGATCCGCCTTTCACCAGAAATGGGCGAGAGGCTGAATAAATTGTTCAATTTTATTACAATGTGAATTTCAATGTGATTAGTGTGCCTGGCGCTCAATCGTCTGGGCACACTTGCCTTTATGGCCTCACCAGGAGAGGTTCTCTCCAGTGAGGAAAACGCCTGCCCCCCATGAATGGGTCGCAGTCATGTTGGCCTCGCTGATGGAACGAGGCTAACTGACTGGCCTCAGGGGAGACCGAGGGCAAGGGGGAGTCGCTTGGGCAGTGCCAGCTTGACAGTGCCAGTCTGGAACCTTGGCAGTGCCCACCAGCCACTGCCCACTGGACAGTGCTGAGGGCTACGGGCAGGGCTTATAGAGGCAGAGAGTTTGGGGTGGGGCCTATTGGGGCAGGGCTTATAGGGGAGGGGATTATAGGAGCAGGGGAATGGGATGGGACTTATAGCGTTGGAGCCTATGAGGACAGGGCCTGAAGGGACGGCCTGATCGTGGGTGGAAGGGTGCCGCTGCACTCTGAAGGCGATTGGATCAGGGGGGAGGGGGACCTCTGCGCACTGTGCCTGCGATCGGATTGGGGGAGAGAGGGGTCCACTGCCGCTCTGCAGTGGCCGCTTGGGGGGGGGCGGTGGGGTGGGGGGGGGGAGGCTGCTCTGCATTGTGATCGTTGTGGGGGGTGCCCAATCGATCTGGGGGGCATTTCAGGCGGTGTGGGGCTTGCAATTTGCTGCAGGCCCCTGTGATTATGGGGTGGTGGCGGTGGGGGGGTGGGGGGGGGGGCAGTTTTTCAGGTTGCCAGCAGCAACAGGAGCCTGACAGCTCTGTCGGTCTGTCAGGCCTCTGCTGCTGCTATTGCACATGTGCAGAATCAGAGATCTGCACTTCCTCTGCAGGCTGGTTGGTGAATTAAGTCCAGCCCACTGCCTGCAGCAGTTAGAAATGGTCTAGACCATTTTTTCATACACTATGCACACAAGATTGGGTATAAAAGCTCACCCAAAAATTGGATCAGGAACCTCTCCCATTTTCACACTAGCTGGACACAGAGAATCATTCTTGTAAAATCCTGCCCACAGAGTCTAGTACCCCACTGGCTCTGCATTTCTGTAAACTTCAAACAATGGCAGGCTTGCATTCCACATTCAACTTGGTACATTCATTCCAAAGGATGGGAGCGTTTGGATGGTGGCAGCATCCATGATTAGTCAATTTACAGCTTTCTGGAAACTTGATAGTCTGTGTTGAAGAAGCAAAGGTCATCTGACCCCTTGGCAGCCACCTTAACAGTTCATTAGTGTCAGTTTTACGCAGATAAAAGACAGTTCCAGATGTGTTCAGTCCATGTGTAAAGTTATGAATATGACATGCCTTTATTAGGCATGACAATATTTATACAACCACATTTATTACACAAATATCTAACATAGCAAATGTTTTGATTTGAACAGATAAAAGTTAATTCTGCACAACATTTTATTTTTCTCATGGGCAGAATTCAACTCTCCCAGGTGGGTGTGTTTGCAGGGAGGAGTTGGGGGGGGGGGGGGGGGAGCGTATACTCCTATAGGTGCATTTTCTGGTGCCTACCCTCAATTTCATGATTGGCAGGTGGCATCAGATAGTCCACCTGCTCGTGTGCCAATTGAGGCCCTTAAGTGTCCAATTATTGACAACTGGAGAACTACTTTCCCTCTCCATCGCAATTTCATGGGCAGGGACTGAGGCTGGCAATGGGTGGGAAACCCAACAGTTAACATGGCTCAGGTCTTCAGTGAGAAAGAGGTGGTGCCTCTTTTATGGGACCCTATCTTAACATGAGGCTCCCTGCGAAACTGCGAACACATCGTTTTTTCCTCTCTGCAACCGCCCCCCCCCCCCACCCGCCCTGTACCCTCGCCACCCTGGTTCCCATTCCCCAACCCCAGCAGACAGTAAATCATTGTGGGGCCACGGGAGTAGATGTTAGGCCTGGCCCACATATGCCCATGGGCTCACATACTAGATGTGAAATCCAGTGCCTGATTGTCTTGTTTTATCCACATCTCTGGCTCAGAGGATAGCTAGAAGAGAATTGTTCCAAGAGCTCTTGTCCATTCTAGTCTCCAGCCTGCCACAATTAGATGCACAAAAGCATTTCTGTACACTGTAATTTTCTATTTTCCCTTGTGTATAGCCACCTAGCACTAAATAACTCAAAGAATATTGACCCCGACAACAGCCCAGCGGTACTCCTGAAGATTTATGATCCAGAACTAGCTGAGTCCCCCGCTTAGCTGCTTCAGTGAAGTTACAACACTGGCACCCAACCGACAAAGTGGAAAATTGCCTAGGTATGACCTATCCATCAAAAGCAGGACAAATCTAATCTGGCCAATTACAGTCCCATCAGGTAATCTCAATCATCATCACATTGACAGAAGGTTAATTGACAGTGCTGTCAAGCAGAACTTAGTCAACAATAATCTATTTGCTATTGCTCAGTTTTGGATCTGCCAGGACCGCTTGGCTCGAGATCTCAGTACAGCCCTGCTCCAAACATGGAGAAAAGAGCTGAATTCTGGAGGTGAGGTGAGGGTGACATCACTGGCAGTATTTGACCAAGTGTGCATCATGGAGTCCTGTAAAATTGAAGTTATTGGGGATCGAGGAGAATACTCTCCATTGGCTGACGTCAGACCTAATGCCAAGGAAGATGGTTGCATTTGAGTGGCAGATCATCTCAGCTTCAGGGCATTGTTTCAAGAGTTCTTTAGGACACTGTCCTAGACCAAGCATTTTCAGCTCTTCATCAATGACTTTCCCTTCATCATAAGGTCAGAGGTCAGGGTGTTCACTGATGTTAAGGGTCTCGCTGATGTTAAATGTGAGGGTATCCTGAAACCCTGAAGGATACCTTGGAACACTGGTTCTTAGTGGTGTATATTTTCAATTTGGTACACTGAGGAAACAGATATGCAAACCAGGGAGGAATAGTGCAGTCATTGTGGGATCGATGAATAAATAATATTTTATTAACTTACAGTGGCACAGTGGTTAGCATTGCTGCCTCACAGCGCCAGGGGCCCGGTTTTGATTCCCGGCTTGGGTCATTGTTTGTGTGGAGTTTGCACATTCTCCCCGTGTCTGCGTGGGTTTCCTCCGGGTGCTCCGGTTTCCTCCCACAGTCTAAAGATGTGCAGGTTAGGTTGATTGGCCACGGTAAATTGCCAAAGTGTCGGGGGATTAGCAAAGTAAATATATGGGGTTGTGGGGAATGATTGTGGTCGGTCCAGACTCGATGGGTCGAATGGCCTCCTTCTGCACTGTAGGGATTCTATGATTCTATGACTCTATGAAAAGCACACAACAAGAAGAACTATAAGACACCAACACTTAACTACACCGATGGCTATACACACACAGTATTACATGACTTTATCCCTTTGTTGCCAACTACCTATGTTTCCTGAACTCTGAGATGTTCTTTGTTCCCAAATAACATCCAATATTATATAACTCTATGAGCTGAATCCAGCAGATAATTACCATGCACAGGTTATTTATCTACATTTGGGAAAATTGTCTTTAGTTTCAATGAAGGTAAAATCTCCTTGGTTTGAGTTTTGAATTTAGACCGGCTGCCCTTTAAGCAACAACTTGTTTTCCGGGGAGACTGTTTTCTGCAGCTGGGTGTGGCTCCTGCTACTGTGTACTTTCTCCAGTTATTGTGCTACGGATATATCATTATTTCCCTTTGATTTTACCCGGCTTTTAGCATATAAGTGACATTTTCCTTATCTCTCCACTTTGAAATTTCCTCTTCTATATCCCATTGTTTTCCCTCAGTCATTTCAGTAAAAACTTGCTTTTCTCACTGGCATCCCTTCAGCCAGCTAACCTTATCAATTCCCCTTTTTATTTATCACAATTTCATTTTTTAGTCTTAATTTTTCCCAATCCCTAACACTGTTGATTGCAAAATCTCCCAGATTAGAATCATAGAGTTCCTACAGTGCAGAAGGAGGCCATTCAGCCCATCGAGTCTGTACCGACCACAATCCCACCCAGGCCCTATTCCCATTTACTCTACCGAGTCCCCCCTCACACTAAGGGGCAATTTAGCATGGCCAATCCACCTAACCCTGTACATCTTTGGACTGTGGGAGGAAACCGGAGCATCCGGAGGAAACCCACGCAGACACGGGGAAAACATGCAAACTCCACACAGACAGCGACCCAAGCCGGGAATCGAACCCGGGTCCCTGGCACTGTGAGGCAGCAGTGCTAACCATTGTGCCACCATGTTGCACTTAAGTGGACGGATGGAAGGAACTGATATGGCCAGTCAATGACAGGTATCCCATTATCCCAGAATCCACCAGAATTTAGCTTCCCAGGCTGTGGGAAGGCCACCCAGCAAACATTATCGGGTTGGTTAGCCGTCTCCCGGGCTGGGGCCATTTGTATTCAGGCACTTTGATTATAGGCAAATATGGCAAAGTAAATGAAAAGTTAGAAATGTAAAACAGCAAAGGGGGTAATAGCTCAATCCAAACTGCTACAGACCAATTTATATTTCACTCTGCCTTTCTAAAGTGATGGAAAGGATTGTCTATCAGCAGCTAACTTTTTTAGGTACTGACAACATTTTGTCAGAAATGCAATCTGGTTTTCGCGCAGGACATGGATGCATTACAGTTGCATTGAAAGTCTAAATGACATTATAACTGCCTTGGATAAGAAACAAACCTTTGCTGCTATCTTTTTTGATCTATCCAAGATACTTGACGCTGTAGTTCATTCTATTCTTCTGAAAAGATTGAGGGACATTGGTTTTAATAAGGATTGTCTTGTATGGTTCATTAACTACCTTTCTAATTGTATTCAGTGTGTTAAATCAGATAGACTTTTTTTCTGGTCCTCTTGCTGTTAGAAAGTGTATCCCACAGGGTTCCATTTTAGACCCAGTCTCTTTTCTATTTATATAAATAATGTGGTTCAAACATCTGTATACAGATGATCTAATTTTATATTCTGTAGGTGCATCCATTCCTTCTGTTTTGCACAACTTGCAACTCAGTGTTGCTAATGTACAATGGGCATTTTGTGCTCTTCATCTTCGACTGAACTCAACTACAGACAAGTTTATGCTGTTTAATAGGAAAGGATCTTACTCTACCTGAGATTACAACATGCTAACATGTGTTAACTCTGAACTTGAACAAGTTTCCACTTACAAATATCTCGGAATCTGGTTGGACCACGCTTTGATCTTAAATTCCCACATTGACATTTTACCAGTCGAGGTTAAGTCAAGACTTGGTTTTCTGTATCGTAATAAGTCCTGCTTTACTCACTCGACCACATACACCCAATAGTTCAGATGTCTATCCTGCCTGTTTTTGATTACGGTGACCTCATTCATCAAATGACCTCCAAAATCTCTCTTGGTAAGTTACACATCCTCTTTCATTCTGCAATTAGATTTGTGACCCATTACTGTGAGCTGTACACAAAGACAGAGAATGCTGGAAAATCTCAGTAGGTCTGACAGCATCTGTGGAGAGAGAACAGAGTTAATGTTTTGAGTCGAGCTGTGATGAAGGGTCATCCAGACTCGAAACGTTAACTCTATTCTCTCTCCACAAAAGGTGTCAGACCTTCTGAGATTTTCCAACAGTTTCTGCATTTGGTTCAAATTCCAGTATCCATAGTAATTTGTTTTTATCTAAACTGTGATCTGTACGCCATGATTGACTGGTCCTCATTACACATAAAGCATCAACTCCAGTGGCTCCTGTTAACTTACTGAATTTTGCCTGGGAAAATACCTGCCGATTTGAAAAGTTTGGTACATTTTAATTTCTCTTCTAATAGTCTGAGGTCATGTGACTCAATCCGATCGACCTCTCCAACAGTGAGCATAGCCGTTGGTCATAATTCATTTCAGTTTGCAGCTAAAACTGAAGCAAACTAATTTTATTATCGTAGATTCCTCTTGCTGAAGGATTCAGGCTCTGTTGACTGATATCTGTAAACTATCAATTCTCGTTCACTGCTAATTTGTCTTTTGTTGTTTTTAGTGTTTAAATTAGTTATTTTATTGTGTAATTTCTGTTGCTGCAGCATTGAGCTCTTGGCCAGGTCATTACTATAAAAGAGAATTACGTCCTCAATTGACTCACCTGGCTGAATAAAGATTAAATAAATAAAAGTAAAAAAATGGAAAAAGTGCAAAGAAAAGCAGACATATGAAGTTGAAGAACAATCTGGGGGCAAAGCAGCCGAGAAAGTGGGAAATTGATAGACGGCAGACGTAGCAGGTGAGATTGAGGGAAATGAAAGTGTTGGTACATACAACACATGAGCTATAGGACTGCTGAAAACCCCCAAAAAGGAACTGAGTGTTTGCATCATTTTGTGCCCTTGCATAACATCAATGAAGAATTAATTGCTGCTTTTGCTTAAAAAAGCTGTCACTTTGAATCAATCTGAGAAAGTCACATGATTTTTTAAAAACTTGCTAAATTTTGCAATAAATTGATGCATCTCTGCTCTGTGCATATTTAACAACGATACAAAGATGTTTAGACTGTGCATCTACATGAAACTGTAACTTTCCTTTTGGGGGCACTGGGTCAACAAATTCATATGCTAACTATACTTAAAATATTCCAATCCATCTTTCCTGACAGTTTTATTGAACTGTTCTTTGCAGTGCTGACAATAAAACAAGACGTACCTCTGCTATTATTTGTCTTTCCCCCATCCTTCTTTCTCGAAGGCAGTGTTTGTGGAAATATTAAGAGCTACATTGGCACTTTGTATTTTGCGCTGAAATAATGTCACTATTTTGGGACTATGATACTGAAAGCATCAAAAGTTGACTACAACGTATGTTGTAGTCAGTAAATTTAGAAACATGGATTAAAGGTACTCTCTCACATATGTGACTCACATCTGTTGGGGAATTGAAGATACTCCCTCACACCTGTCAGCAAGTAGCAGAAATTATGATAAGGTAAGTTTCAACATTTTTTCCCCCAGGACTGACTTACCACTGAGCTGACATTGTATATCCTCAGCAATGGTCTTCTTCTGTCCTTTGATGCCACCGATCTGACTCGTTCAACCGCGCATCTTCACTACTCTAAACACAATAATCACCTATATGGCCTCAAATAATGTTTATCTGGCAGGGGTGAAACCATGATCAGGCAGGGGACGAGGCTAATCTATTGCACGGGGTGTGCTGATGCCTGCAGTCGTGGGTTCCCTAAGCCAGGATAGAGTAAAGGATCAAGGTCTCCAATGAGGCTAAACCAAGGCTTTACTTGATGCAACATTTCAAAGCCAGCTTGGCTTTTTGACTAAGATGAAGCGTCAAATCAAGCCCGGGAGGGGGTGCAATGCCTCATCCTGTCAACTTGGATCTTGTTTGATCAAGCCCAAGATGGGATGTAAATTCTGTCTTGTCAGTTTGAACATAGAACATAGAACATTACAGCACAGAACAGGCCCTTCGGCCCACGATGTTGTGCCGACCTTCATCTGAAACCAAGATCAAGCTATCCCACTCCCTACCATCCTGGTGTGCTCCATGTGCCTATCCAATAACCGCTTAAATGTTCCTAAAGTGTCTGACTCCACTATCACTGCAGGCAGTCCATTCCACACCCCAACCACTCTCTGCGTGAAGAACCTACCTCTGATATCCTTCCTATATCTCCCACCATGAACCCTATAGTTATGCCCCCTCGTAATAGCTCCATCCACCCGAGGAAATAGTCTTTGAACGTTCACTCGATCTATCCCCTTCATCATTTTATAAACCTCTATTAAGTCTCCCCTCAATCTCCTCCGCTCCAGAGAGAACAGCCCCAGCTCCCTCAACCTTTCCTCATAAGACCGACACTCCAAACCAGGCAGCATCCTGGTAAATCTCCTCTGCACTCTTTCCAGCGCTTCCACATCCTTCTTATAGTGAGGTGACCAGAACTGCACGCAATATTCCAAATGCGGTCTCACCAAGGTCCTGTACAGTTGCAGCATAACCCCACGGCTCTTAAACTCCAACCCCCTGTTAATAAAAGCTAACACACTATATGCCTTCTTCACAGCTCTATCCACTTGAGTGGCAACCTTTAGAGATCTGTGGATATGGACCCCAAGATCTCTCTGTTCCTCCACAGTCTTCAGAACCCTACCTTTGACCCTGTAATCCACATTTAAATTAGTCCTACCAAAATGAATCACCTCACATTTATCAGGGTTAAACTCCATTTGCCATTTTTCAGCCCAGCTTTGCATCCTATCTATGTCTCTTTGCAGCCTACAACAGCCCTCCACCTCATCCACTACTCCACCAATCTTGGTGTCATCAGCAAATTTACTGATCCACCCTTCAGCCCCCTCCTCTAAGTCATTAATAAAAATCACAAAGAGCAGAGGACCAAGCACCGATCCCTGCGGCACTCCGCTAGCAACCTGCCTCCAGTCCGAAAATTTTCCATCGACCACCACCCTCTGTCTTCGATCAGATAGCCAGTTACCTATCCAATCGGCCAACTTTCCCTCTATCCCACACCTCCTTACTTTCATCATAAGCCGACCATGGGGGACCTTATCAAACGCCTTACTAAAATCCATGTATATGACATTAACCGCCCTACCTTCATCAACACACCTAGTTACCTCCTCAAAAAATTCTATCAAATTTGTGAGGCACAATTTGCCCTTCACAAATCCGTGCTGACTATCCCGGATTAATCCGCATCTTTCTAAATGGTCGTAAATCCCATCCCTAAGGACCTTTTCCATCAATTTACCAACCACCGAAGTCAGACTAACCGGTCTATAATTACCAGGGTCATTTCTATTCCCTTTCTTAAACAGAGGAACAACATTTGCCACTCTCCAGTCCTCTGGCACCATCCCCGTGGACAGCGAGGACCCAAAGATCAAAGCCAAAGGCTCTGCAATCTCATCCCTCGCCTCCCAAAGAATCCTAGGATACATTTCATCAGGCCCAGGGGACTTATCGACCTTCAGTTTATTCAAAACTGCCAATACATCCTCCCTCCGAACATCTATTTCCTCCAGCCTATTAGCCTGTAACACCTTCTCTTCCTGAAAAACATGGCCCCTCTCCTTGGTGAACACTGAAGAAAAGTATTCATTCATCACCTCGCCTATCTCTACTGATTCCATACACAAGTTCCCACCACTGTCCTTGACCGGCCCTAACCTCACCCTGGTCATTCTTTTATTCCTCACATAAGAGTAAAAAGCCTTGGGGTTTTCCTTGATCCGACCCGCCAAGGACTTCTCATGTCCCCTCCTAGCTCTCCTCAGCCCCTTTTTCAGCTCATTCCTTGCTAACTTGTAACCCTCAATCGAGCCATCTGAACCTTGTTTCCTCATCCCTACATAAGCTTCCCTCTTCCTTTTCACAAGACATTCCACCTCTTTTGTGAACCACGGTTCCCTCACTTGGCCGTTTCCTCCCTGCCTGACAGGGACATACCTATCAAGGACACCCAGTATTTGTTCCTTGAAAAAGTTCCACTTTTCATCAGTGCCTTTCCCTGACAGTTTCTGTTCCCATCTTATGCCCCCTAATTCTTGCCTAATCGCATCATAATTACCTCTCCCCCAATTGTAAGCCTTGCCCTGCCGTCCGGCCCTATCCCTCTCCATTGCAATAACAAAAGACACCGAATTGTGGTCACTATCTCCAAAGTTCTCTCCCACAACCAAATCTAACACTTGGCCCGGTTCATTTCCCAGTACCAAATCCAATGTGGCCTCACCCCTTGTCGGCCTGTCCACATATTGTGTCAGGAAACCCTCCTGCACACACTGCACAAAAAGTGCCCCATCCAAACTATTTGACCTACAAAGGTTCCAATCAATATTTGGAAAGTTAAAGTCCCCCATGACAACTACCCTGTGACCCCCACACGTATCCATAATCTGCTTTGCAATTTCTTGCTCCACATCTCTATTACTATTTGGGGGCCTATAGTAAACTCCTAGCAACGTGACCGCTCCTTTCCTGTTTCTAACTGCAGCCCATATTACCTCAGTGTGCATATCCCCCTCAAAGTGCTTTTCCGCAGCCGTTAAACTATCCTTGATTAACAATGCTACTCCTCCACCTCTTTTACCAGCTTCCCTACACTTACTGAAACATCTATACCCCGGAACGTCCAACAACCATTCCTGTCCTTGTTCTACCCATGTCTCCGTAATGGCCACAACATCGTAGTCCCAAGTAGCAATCCACGCCCCAAGTTCATCCACCTTGTTCCGGATGCTCCTTGCATTGAAGTAGACACACTTCAACCCATCTTCCTGTCTACCGGTACCCACCCTTGACCTTGATACCTTCCCCAATATCTCACCACCCTCAACACTGACTTCCGGACTACAACTCCTTTTCCCACTCCCCTGACAAATTAGTTTAAATCCCCCTGAAGAGCCGTAGCAAATTTCCCTCCCAGGATATTGGTGCCCCTCTGGTTCAGGTGCACCCCGTCCTGTTTGTAGAGGTCCCACCTTCCCCAGAACGTGTTCCAATTATCCACCTATCTGAAACCCTCCCTCCTGCACCATCCCTGCAACCACATGTTTAAGTGCACTCTCTCCCTGTTCCTCAACTCGCTATCACGTGGCACCGGTAGCGTACCAGAGATGACCACATGTTTTGTCTTTGCTCTCAGCTTCCAGCCCAGCTCCCGAAATTCCTGTTTTAAATCCCCGTCCCTTCTCTTACCTATGTCGTTGGTACCAATGTGTACCACGACTTGTGACTGTTTCCCCTCCCCCTTAAGAATCCGGAAAACACGGTCCGAGACGTCACGGACCCTGGCATCCGCTAGGCAACAAACCATCCTCGAGTCTCTTTTGCTGCCACAGAACCTCCTATCTATCCCTCTAACTAACGAGTCCCCAATAACTATTGCCCTCCCGCTCTCCTCCTTACCCTCCTGAGCCACAGGGACGGACTCAGTGCCGGAGATCCTCTCACTGCGGCTCACCACTGGTATGTCGTCCCCCTCAACCGTATCCAAAGCGGAATACTTATTGCTAAGGGGAACGACCACAGGGGATCCTTGCACCGACTGCTTCTTCCCAGCCCCTCTCACCGTCACCCATCTATTTTCATTCCTCGGAGTAACTGTATCCCTGAAGCTTCTGTCTATGGCCATCTCTGCATCCCTAATGATCCTAAGTTCCTCCAACTCCAGCTCCAGTTCCCTTACACGGTTTTGGAGGAGCTGCAGATGGATGCACTTCTCACAGGTATAATCAGCAGGGACACTGACGTCGTCCCTCACCTCGAACATAGTGCAAGAGGAACATAGCACTGCCTTCACACCCATCCCCTCTAGATACCTTGCCAGTACCAGGTAGAAACAGCAAAAAATGAATTCAACTCACCCCTGCTCGCCCAAGCCCTGTGAGCCAAAGCCCTACAGCATTCACTCTGCCTCCTGCTCACTCTGCTGCCCGCTAACGACGCTGCCCGCTCAAAAGTGCGGCCTACTTTTAAACCCTCCAAAAACCTTCCCAGACTCCTGCTGGGCCCACTTCCTGTTTTAAAAAAAACCTCCGATTTTTTTACACAAATTTAACTTAAAATAAATAAATAAATGTAGTGAACAAACCAACTGCCTTCTCCTCAGCCTGGTCCTGTGGAACAATGGATCTTGTTTGTCCCTTATGAGGGGACCATGATTGGACTTACTTAGAATTGACTTTTTTGATTAGAATTAAAGTACTGAAAGTTATAAAAACATAATCAATGGCTGTGAACTCAAGTATTTTTGATTACTCATTGCCGAAGACACTTTGACTCTTTCAGCTCCACTGGTAATCCTGTTCCACAGTCAAGCTCATCCATTCTTCTCAGATCATCCTTCGAACTATGAACAACTCCAAACTCCTTTCCGACTCAAAAGTAAATTCCTGCAACCACCGTTTGCACCACTATTGATCCTCAGCTTTGAAATCAAATCTGCTCAATCCATAAAGGTTTTCAAACCCAGCATTAAGTACATTCACTCTGACATCTCTGATCTCTGCTCACTCTTGCTCTGGAGTATCAGTTCCCTCCCATTCTAATGATTCCCTTTCATCATCTCCTCCACCATCACTAAACGTACCTTGCTTGAAGCCCACCATCTCTGCCTGTGAGCCTCTCCTAATCCAGCTGCAGACCAGCCAACATCCCCATCTCAGGCCCACAATTACTGATAACAATTTATTCCAATTCTTTGGCTCATTCCCAACATCTTTTAAAAGTACTATTGTCAAGCCTTCTCTATCTTTCCATTCCTTTAACCTTTGCTTTCTTTTGAAGCTCTGAAACGCATTGTTGCCAAGCAACTGCACTCACATATCTCTCTGTTCAAAGCTCTCCAATCAAGCTTTCATTCTGTTCACAGCATTGAGCCTAGACTGGAAAAAATCAGCAATAACATTCTGTGCATTGCTATCAACAGCAACTTGGATTTATATATTCATCTTTAATGTAGTAAACATCCCAAAGTGCTCCGCAGGTCATCATAGAATCCTACAGTGCAGAAGGAGGCCATTTGGCCCATCGAGTCCACACTGACCACAATCCCACCCAGGCCCTATCCACATAATCCCATGCATTTACCCTAGCTAGTCCCCCTGACACTAAGGGGCAATTTAGCGTGGCCAATCCACCTAACCCACATCTTTAGACTGTGGGAGGAAACTGGAGCACCTGGAAACTGGAAACCCATGCAGACATGGGGGAGAACGTGCAAACTCCACACAGACGGTGACCCAAGCCGGGAATCAAACCTGGGTCGCTGGCGCTGTGAGGTAGCAGTGCTAACCACTGTGCCACCATCCATAAATTATAAGTCATTCAAAATATTGCCGTCTGTATTCTCATCATACTAATGCCCCTACTTCCATCCTACCTCCACCCTGCCATGTGCTGTCATACCATGTCCCATATATTCAAATTTAATCATTGGATTAGACCGTGAAATCCATTGACCTTCGTGTCCCGAGGTGCTAAATTAGCTGTCTGTGGAGATTGTAACATTTAAGGTACAGGATGTTCCAATGTCTGTTACATCGGTTCCCACTTAAAAAAAAGGATGGGGCCCTTTGGGAATGTAATTATAGATCATCAGAAAATATCAATGGTCAGTGAACAGCTCTTCTTGAGGTAGTTTGACAAAAGGTGCCCAGTTAATCTTAGTTAAATGGGATTAAAAGGTTAGAGAAAGAGCTATGGGGAACAAACTTTAAATACAGAGGGTGGTGGGGCAAGCATAACCCTTCAGAGTAATGCCGTTCTGTTTGGCATGACCATAGATCTGGAAGTGTGCTTATAAACTAATAAGTGCACTTAGGAATGTAGGGAGAAGGAATCTCGGAAGGTGAGATTGAAACTGTGAGGTGCATCATTGTTAAAGTTACCTGAGTTTATTTATTAGCGTCACAAGTAGGCTTACATTTACACTGCAATGAAGTTACTGTGAAAATCTCATGGTCGCCACACTCTGGCATCGGTTCGGGTACACAGAGGGAGAAACCAGCACGTCGTTGGAGTGTGGGAGGAAGCCGGAGCACCCAGAGGAAACCCATACAGACATGGGGAGAACATGTAGACTCCACACAGACAGTGACCCAAGCTTGGATTTGAACCTGGGTCCCTGGTGCTGTGAGGCAGCAGTGCTAACCATTGTGCTACCGTGTCGCCCTGCACCTAACCAGTGTGTCTCTCAGACTGTGGGAGGAAACTGGAGCACTTGGAGGAAGCCCACACGGACATGGGAGAACATGTAGAGTCCACACAGACAGTAACCCAAGCCGGGAATTGAACCCAAGATCCTAGCATTGTTAGGCAGCAGTGCTAACCACTGTGCCACCGTGCCAACAATTGGAGTGACGTTTGGAGAGAATTCCAAGACAAGATCTTCAAAGGTAGAGATTGGAAACCCTCGTCAGTAGACAAAAGTTCAGTCAACTCGGATGATCATCTGGATGATTTGTTGAGAAATCCATGGAATCGCTTTTGGTAGTACCTGTCATTTATCTTAGTGTGGTATTCCCAACTAGCATTCATCTGTTAATTCCTATGTACTTCACATTTATGCAAATGTTAACGTACAAGGTACACATTGTAAATTCTTTTATCTCTCTGATCTTGCATTGTAAAGTTTGTTTTTTATTTGTTCAAAACGTCTGGAAATTTGTGGCTTTATTCCAAAATCAGTTGTTTCAAATCTCAGCCTTTATCTATTTTAAACAAAATGTTATTGGTCCCAAACCAGATCACCTCCCACATCTTGGGTTCTGGCCAAGGATCATAACATACTTTTTCCAATTTCTTTTCATATCTTTCAATTGCTTTTCCCCTCCCCACGTCATGATCTTGTCCAGCCCAATGCCCTGTTCTCATTCTCCAATACTCTGATAACTACCTAACTCTTGTTCCCTGTCCTGTCACTCTGTTCCATCAACACTGATTCAATAGCTATGGACAGGATCCTCCGGAACTCCTTCCCTCCTTATCTCTACCTCCCTGTTCTAAGTTAGCTTGGATTCTGGTTTTCAGTAAAATATGACAACTTCTCGACCAAACTTATTGAAATAAAGCTAACAAGGTCAAAGGAAGGCATCTTAAATGTTCTATGTGACTTCCTAACAGCAGCCATCTCATATTTTGTTATATTGGCAATCAATTAGACCAGGCAGCAACAGATTAGAATTATAGAATCCTACAATGCAGAAGGAGGCCATTTGGCCCATCGAGTCTGCACCAGTCACTATCCCACCCAGGCCCTATCCCCATAACCCCTTGCACTTACCCTAGCTAGTCCCCCTGACACTAAAGGGCAATTTAGCATGGCCAAGCCACCGAACCCGCACATCTTTGGACTGTGGGAAGAAACTGGAGCTCCCGGAGGAAACCCACGTAGACATGGAGAGAATGTGCAAACTCCACACAGACAGTGACCCAAGCAGGAATCGAACCCAGATCCCTGGCGCTGTGAGGCAACAGTGCTAACCACTGTGCACCGTGCCGCCCCAAGTATAAGCTTCAATTCATTATAATTGAACATTTAAATAATCAGTAGTTGTTTTAAAGGCTTCATTATTTTCTTAAAAGAAAATAAGCTTAAAGTTCTTGTAATTCATTGCAAAATACATGACACTGCGAATTCTCAATCGGAGAGATTGATTCTGTAATAGAATGTGCACAGCACATTAGGATCACAAGCAATTAGGTTTCTGTGGTCTTGAAGAGACATTTGAAACTAAAGAATATATATTGAACAAAACTGCTATCAAATAGCACAAGTCTCAGATAAAAGAGATGGATGATCTCTAAGAATGTACATTAATTAAATTCTAAGATGAATCAATATAATTACTAATATATGAAATGTCTCCATTGTCTCAGAGGACCATAGCTATTCTCCCCTTTGAGAGAGAGCTGACTGGTGGTGATTTAACTGAGGGTCACCACTCCTCAGGCGAGGTTGAGAAGGCAGTGCCTTCATGAATAACTTCAGCTGATACAGGAATTGAACCCACGCTGCTGGCATTGCTCTGCATCATGAGCCAGCTGTCCAACCAAGTGAGCTCACCGACCCCTAATTATTAATGTATATATTGATTGGAATCACTGTTTTAGAATTAACATTGACAAGCCTAAGGCAACTCTAAAAGTATGTGTGCCAGGATGAATTATTTCAGCTGAATGACTATTTCTAATTCCATTGGTAAGTGTAGGACATTTAGACTGCCAAGTTTTAGCTTTAGAATAAGCTTATTACTCAGAGTCTGATCAACATTAACGAATAAGGAACCACTGTCTGGCATAAAACTGTCCATTTGACCCAGGGTATAACACTGGGGTGGCACATTGGCACAGTGGTTAGCACTGCTGTCTCACAGGTTCGATTCCAGCTTTGGGTGACTGTCTGTGTGGAGTTTGCATGTTCTCTCCGTGTCTGCATGGGTTTCCTCCGGGTGCTCTGGTTTCCTCCCACAGCCCAAAGATGTGCAGGTTAGATGGATTGATCATGCTAAATTGCCCCTTAGTGTCTCAAGATGCGTAGGTTGAATGGATTAGCCATGGGAAATGTGTGGGGTCACGAGGATAGGATAGGGGAGAGGACCTGCAGACTCGATGGGCTGAATGGTCTCCTTCTGCACTGTTGTGATGCCATGATTCTATGGAAATCAATCAAGTTACTCTAATGACAGGTAAGACCAGTAAATGAGATAAAGTCGTATGGCCTGACATGACATGATGTTCACCAAAGAGAATAAACAGGCCTGAGGGAAATCCTCTTTGCTAGCTATCTTCTAATCGAAGAATATCTATTCATGTGAATTAGGGCATGATCACCCACTTGAAGTCACAAAGTCTTTTGGATTGATAAGTATACTTTGTATTTTGGGTTATCGACTTAGAAATTAGTCTAGCACTTAGAAGATAGTGAATCATTTTAATTATAAACAAGTGCTCTGTATGCTAAAATTGAGAGGGTTTATCTGTTTGGATGCACAGTTTTCATATATTTGGACTTACTTAATTATATTTTATAACCCTATCAATTTATATTCCTCTTTGAATACATTTCTTTGAGTTTGCCATCTAAAGAGTCTTGTCTTACCCCATGGTCTAAGTCTCATTCGAACCTGAAAGTTAAAATTAATCGCTGATCAAGGTTTGGTTAACGAGGCTCTATATTTTAATATACTATTTAAATTTCGAACCTAAGTTAGAAAGTTAAAAAAGCTGTGTGAAACTTGCTGGCTTCATGGATGCCCTTTCTTATAGAGTCACAGAGTCATAGACATTTACAGAAGGGCAGTATCAAATTGAAAGAGACACCGTTTAATTCTGTGAAGGTGAGTGGTAGGTCAGAAGTTTGAACAGATTTTGAAAAATACCAAAGAATGATTGAAAAATAGTAAAGATGGACAAATTAGAGTGTGTGAGAAAGTTGGCTAGAAATATGAAAGAAACAGACAGAAGGGGATTTAAAAAGGAAAGGAGTAACTTGCAGTTAGTGTTGGCTCTATATTGAGTGTGTGGAATATGGGTCAGTTTATGACTGAAAACCGACATGTTTCTCCTCAGCAGGTTTTTCATCCAGACCTCCCCACTCCGTGCCATTTTGAAGTGTTTTGTGCCGTTACTGTAAGGGGCTGGGCCTCACCACGCCGGTGAGCCTGGGTTCACAAAGATCAGGGTGCCCTTTTCACACCGAGCTTTGTGTGAAGAAGTGTTTTCTGACATTTCCCCTGAATGTCCTAACTCTAATGTTATGATTATATGATGGTCAATTATTTGACCTTTTTCAACACCTTCCTTGATTAGATCACTTCCCAATCTTCTAATTAAAAAAAAGCTTGGCACATACTTCCTTGAGTTGGCATCTGCATAAAATATGTACTAATATATGCTCAAAGAGAGGCATTGAAGTAAAATCATCTGCTAATTCATGCATGAGATCTCGATGTATTCCACATTCACGGAGGTCTACTTAGAAAATTTGAACTTTCAAGGTGACAATTGTTACACCATGATAAGCATTTGTTTTAGAATTACTGGGAAAACTCTTGGACAGTGATAGTGGCCTTATCCTTTCAACTTCAATCCTGCTGACTTTAGTGACCTTCAGTTATTCCAGCAGTACACTCTTTGCCGCAGTTAATACTTCATTATTGTTTATTAACTGTGCTTATTCATGCATTCTCTTTATATTGCCTATAATATAGAGAAATGCAAGTTATTAATTTCTCTATCTACGCAAGTATTTGATTGTGATATATTTCTGTGCACGGCAACTTTTTGCCTTCAGAAATTATTTATTTCTAGGTAAATGTTTCTAGTTCCGAAGTCGGAATTGTTGGCTAGTAAATAGACTTTGATGGATGGTGGTGTCTGGCACTATATAATTACTCTTTCTTTGTCATGAGCACAGCGTGAAATCCACATCTGCTGCAGTGGTGTACTTATCAAAGACTGATCATAGTCTGGCACATGAGAAAAAAATCCATATTCTCAAGTTTTGAAAATTGAAGTAATCTTGGCAATTTTCTGAGATGGAAAGTTATTTGCAGCATCGAATGTTGTCCTGACAGCATTTTTCCCCAGCTCCATTTTAGCTGCACTGGCTACCATAGGGACAGGATCAACCGTCAAGAAATAAGAAGAAACTGCTGCAGAGATTCGAAGAGTACTGTAAGTTATAGCCCTGTATAAAGATAGTGCCTGAAGTGTTGTCCTTTCTACTATCAGCTCTCAGATGACATTTGGGGTGGCTACTGCCCAGTAGGAATGCTCATTGACAGAAAGAACTAGGGCTCCCTTGTAGACACTTTATTAGCAGAGGGTTATTAAGACTCTGGGTGTATATGTAAGGGAGTGGGAGGTTGGATGCCTCCCTCAATAAGCTTACAGCTTGTATCCTTTGTTCTGCATTGGCACAATGTGGTAAACCACTGTTATATGTTATCTGTAGTGGTTAACCACCGGCGTTAGTATTTCTCAGTACCTGTATATGTGGCACATCCCTGTCGGTTCCGCCCAAGACTCCTCCCCCTGGTCTGGGTATAAAGGCGGTGGCTCCTCCCCCTTGCTCTCAGTTCAGACCAGATCACCGACAGGGATGGCTCCAAGTTCTTGCTAATAAAAGCCTATTTGTCTTGCTCACAACTAGTCTCGGCTCGATTGATAGTGCATCACACAGTGGTTAGCAATGCTGTCTCACAGCACCAGGGACCCAGGTTCAATCCTGGCCTTGGATGACTGCCTGTGTGGAGTTTGCATGTTTTCCCTGAGTCTGCATGGGTTTCCTCCGGGTGCTCCAGTTTCCTTCCACAGTCTGAAGATGTGCGGGTTAGGTGGATTGGCTGTTCTAAATTGCCCCTTTGTGTCAGGGGGGCTAGCAGGGTAAATACATAGGGATACAGGGATAGGGCCTGGTGGGATTGTTGACGGTGCAGGCTCAATGGGCCAAATGGCCTCCTTTTGTCCTGTAGGGATTCTATGATTCTATGATTTCTTACCTCCTGATTCACCCAGAAATTTACTCCCTCACACAGGCAAACAATGCAGCATCTCAGCAGAAGGCACTCATCAGGGGAGGCGATGTTTCATGAGGTATCCTACTGCCAGCATTCTAAAATACATTCTTTTGTCCTGTTAGGTAAGAAGGAGTTTTCACGAGCCTTCGAATTATACTGCCATTGCTGACCTTTGTAAGATGAGCTAATGGTGCATAATTCTTTTCCTTTTGTTAAAGGCCAGCGGAAAATTCGTTCAGCAGTAGATTTTTTTGTTCAGGAATATAGTAGTATTTTGGTGGGCATCACATGAATACAGCCAATTGTGCCCCTGCGCTCTGGGGAATCAAGTAAAATGATAGAAGTAGAATTCTTCCCTGCAGCTTGCTATTTTATAAAGGGAAACAGATTTCAGCAAACAATGTATTGGAGACCTGCATGATGCAAAGGCTGAAGGATGTAACAATGCTTCCTATGGCTGTGTGGAAAATAGAAGTGTTTGTAATCCTCATAACCACTGATTTGCCTTATCCAGTGACATCCACATTGCATGAACAAATAAAAAGTATTGTTCCACTGGAGCTGTCCTCACTTGGAAATGAATGGCATCCCTGGCAGCAGGAATGAAACAATTCCTTTGGTGGCTTCCTTTGCAAATCTTAGGGGGAGCCTTTTCCATTCTGTGCACTATGTACCATGGTGGTCATGTAAAACAACCTTCTTCCTGCCGGCTGCACTGGTGGGTTTCCATATTGTACACTTATTGTACACAAATTAAACATGCCGCACGAGAAATGTGCTGGCAGGTGGCCTTGGATTCGCCCGCCACATCGTGATCTCACCGCTGCCTCACTCAGGGCGCCATTTTCAAAATGCACCCACACGCACTTGCAGCATTCTCTGCAGCCCAGGACTGCTGCACAGCACAAGATGGCCCCAAAAGACAAGAACAAGTGCTGTTCCAAAGTTCAGCGACACTGCCCTGGCCTGCCTGCTGCATGCAGTTGAGGCTGACTGCAATATCCTCTTAACCGCTCTGGCCACAGGTCCACCAACCTCACTACTCTGGATTGGGGGAGGTGGCAATAGAGGCGGTAGAATAAAACTCAGAACACAAAAAGTCCGCCACCCAGTTCAGGAAGAAGATGAATGACTTCATCCATGCCAACAGGGTAGGTCCACCATTCATTACTCTTAACTCATGGACTCACCATTCCGTCACAGGTTCATATTCATCTCAAACACTGCTACCTCAAGCGACATCACCATTCACTCTCACACACACCTTGACATCTCCATCAGGCTTACACCCTCTCGTGTTTACAGCCTCATCCTATCCACGGTTCCATTTATCACACACACGTCAGCTACCCTTAACATCTGCCTTGGCATGCGTGCTGCTCACACAATATTCACCAATGTACACAAATATAACACATTTCACATCTACTTTTGTGTATGTCTCCTCTTTATTATAAGCGTGTCGCTGTCAAACAGATGTGCCACCATGTCGCTTTATTGCAGATGTCGCTATGACGTGCCTCTCATCCATATATTCTGCTTCCATCACACAACATTCCCTGATCATTCCCGACATCGGAGATGCATCATCATTAATGTAGGGTGTTCTCGTGGGAGAACCTGGTTCACAGGGAAGCTGATGGCTTTTTGAAATTCTCATTGGACCAGTAATCCAGAGACCCAGGATAATGCTCTGGGTTCAAATCCCACCACTGCAGATGATGAAATTTAAATTCAGTTAAAATGTGGAATTAAAAGTCTGACAAATGACCACAAAGTCATTGTCGATTGTTATAAAAACCCATCTGGTTCACTAATGCTCCTTAGGAAAGGAAATCTGCCATCCGCTTATGATGCACAGCAGTGTGGTTGACTCTTAAATACCCCTTCAAGTGGCTCATCAAGCCAAGGGCAATTAGGGATGGGCAACAAATGTTAGTCCAGCCAGCGATGCCGACATCTCATGAATGAATAAAAATAAACATGCTTTGCAGAGTTCTGCTGTGTAAGATTGAGGCTGAGATGTACTTGTTTTGAGAGGTCAAAGTCTAAGTCTGGTGTAGAAGGAGAGATGTCTAAGAAGATAAGGAAGGATCATGCATCCTGCAACTCCATGCACTCTCTGTAATGGGGCCCCCTTCAGAGTGTGTGTGCTCCTGTGTGCTAAACACATCTCCTACTTTCCAAACGTACATGTGCTAAGCTCACCAATAATTGTGAGGACCTTGCCACCTCAATGTGCCCAGATTATGTTCCTCTCAGACATCTTATGGTTACTAATTAGTGGTTACTAAGCCACTAATGCTTACATTGCTGAGAATGTATTTGTGGTAATGCGGCCCCTTCATATTACAATGGCATGCGGACATAAATCATAACAGTCAAGAAGGTTCTATTACTTAACTTTGCCCAAAAGTGACAATAAAGCATTATTATATTGAACTGCTAACATATACATACAAAGGAACAATCTTTAAAAGTAAGCATTCAATTAATGGAAGAGGGATTCTTTGCATCAACTGATTTACACAGTGCCAAGCCGGCTGAGTTGTTCAGGACTTGCATTGAAGGGATCCTCCCTCACTCATTTGCATGAAAATTGGGGTTTAAATTAATTTAAAAGTACTTCCAATTTAAAGCTATTATAAAGCCCAGTGGCAATTTGGTGTTCTACAGGCCTCAGGCTTCAATTTCTCCATAATATTCGGAATGCAAAGTCAAAAAGCCTCCCCTTATATGATTTCAGTCTGTGATTCAGTCAATGGATAAAAAAACCATGGGTGCCTCACAAATTTCCCGTGATGTGCTCAGAACATTGAAGTAGAAAAATCTCCCCTAATGTCTTCTTGCATCCAACTCTTATTTGTGTTTATTTTGTATTAGTTTACTCTTTCATGAGATGTGAGCATTGCTGGCAAAGCCAGCATTTGTTGCTTATCCCTAATTGCCTTTGAACTGAGTGGCTTCCTTGGCCATTTCAGACGGCAGTTAAGAGTCAACCATATTGCTGTGTGTCTGGAGTCACATGTAGGCCAGACCAGATAAGGGCAGCATAATTTCCTTCCCTAAGGAGGCATCAGTGGAACAGATGGATTTTTACAACAATTGATGATGGGTGAAACTAGCTTTATAACTTCAAATGTATTAATTGAATTGAAATTTCACCAGCTCCCATGTTGGGACTTGAACTCGTGCCCCCAGAGCATATAGCCAGGATCCCTGGATTACTGATCCAGCAACGTTACCATTACACCACTTGTCTCTGAATTGAAACAACAATTTTTAAAATGTGAATGCCCATAATACTTCTCAAGCTAAAAATAGAGTACAGAATAATTATGTTCAAAATATAATACCTAATAAATAATAGAGATCCTATTCCATACAATAAATAATTGCCCATTTTAATTGCCAACAAAGTATATTACAATCTAAAGTCAGCAACAATCAAGCAAAGTAATGGCTGCGTAATGATGACTTCCCACAAAAATGGTGGACTGCCTAAAGGATACAAATGCTTCTGAGTGAAATATTAAACTGTATAGACAGGAAGATCCCAGGCTAATCCAGTTTTTTGTTGACTTAGCCAACCTCAGCTGTGGTATTAGTTATGGAATTGCTATTGACTTTAACTCGCTGGGTTCAGAAAGGAAAAGTAATCAAAGGTATCCCCATTCCTGCTTGATATGTAGGGACTCCTGTTTGATCTCGTCATCAATTGCATATTAAACCTTGCATCAGGCAGGGACAGGATTAGATGTAGCTATGAAGTTCTCAATGATCAAACTAGCTGATAATTGTGCAGGAGCAACACAAACCAATGTCACATGAGTCAGATGCTGGAGGAATGTCAATGGAAATCTAACCCAGCAAGAGTTAGTACTTGCAGGAAGAGTTGGGGTGGGGGACTGTCAAAACTGAGGGAAGCATGGCGAGCTACTCTACAAACCATATACCACAAAGGTGAAAAACATGCTCAGCAATGACAGAATCAGTCCGAGAATTACTGGGGCACAATATGTTACCCAATGTTTGTTCTTAAACATTCCCAAGCAACATCCTTCAACAGCAGACTAATTAGCCTTGCCTATGGAATAAAATCATGAAGTAATATAGTGCAGCAGTAAAGCCCTTTATTCCTTCTTCATATACTTACTTTTGTATAATTCTTTAATCTGCTTTTACTCAGTGACATAAAAGGAAACATTTTAATGATCCATTGAGCATGATTTATACCCACTTTATATCCACTTATGCTAATCATTCCTCTCATGTTGCTTCAGCACTTGTAAATTATCAGCACAATATGCTTGTGGCATATAAATCACATGCATAGCTCTTCACAATGTGTCCGTTAATAATAACCAGAGAGAAAAAAGAACACAGGAAATTAAACAAACTGTGCCTTTGGCCAGATTTTCTGGGTTAGGGATAATAAAACATGGCACAAAAACTCAATGGAGAGTTAGGCAACGCCTGCAGCAGCAAGATGGTGAAAATTGCAGCAAGTCCTATTGCCTTCAGTGACATGAGGACAACCAGAAATCCTGGCGCCTTCTTATTGTTACACAGCAATAAATTATCTCTCACACTCATGATTAGTGAAACATCTAGGAAATACATGAGGCTAGGATTTAAACAAATACTTTGTACATTGGCATCAACAGTCACAAACAATAGATCTCACTGCAGCAATGCCTGAAGTTTTCTCAGGGTCACAGGTAGAATTATAGAATCCCTGCAATGAAGAAGGAGGACAACCATCACACCATTCGGGCCATAGAGCCTGCACCAATAATAATCCCACCCAGGCCCTATCCCTGTAACCCCACATATTTACCCTACTGATCCCCCTGATGCTAATGGGCAATTTAGCATGGCCAATCAACGTAACCCACACATCTTTGGAGTGTGAGAGGAAACTGGAGCACCCAAAGGAAACCCACGCAGACACAGAGAGAACGTGCAAATTCCATGCAGACAGTCACCCAAGGTCAGAATTGAACGCAGGGTCCTTGGCGCTGTGGGGCAGTGGTGCTAACCCTTGTGCCATCTTGCTGTCCATCAGTTCATGTAAGCTGGAGGAGAACAAAAGAGGGGAGCCTATTTTGAATGTTTTATTAGTCCTCACCTTGGAAACTGGGTCACAGTCACAGTTCTCACCCTAATACTGTGGGAGTGGTATCTTTCTGTTGATGTAAGTCATGACATTGAGCAAGGGAGCGCAGAGCACCATATGGAACATTCTCATTCCTCGCAGTTTGGGAGTCCTGAGACTTGATAAAATTTCAGTGCCCTGTCATGATCATGGTCGTCCAAGAAGATTAATTTACTTACACAAATAAATTCATCACTTGCTTTGTGCACAGCTGATCGACATATGATACTGATGTCCCCATTAGTGAATTAGAGTGATCCATAAAATAACATTTTCGGGTGGCTGAAACCACTGGCAGTGCAGTGTCCATGTGGAATTGAGCTATTATAGCACGTGGCATAAAACCCAATAAAGCTTATTCTACAAAACAAATGCATCTGCGTAACTGCTCCTCTGATGAATGCACTTAACAGTGTAATTTGGTATATTTTAGACTGGGGAGTGAATGAATAACATATACTTTTAGTACAGCCTGGTCAGATTGGGAATCTTCCAAAGTGTATGGATACATGGGAATTCCTAATGTAAAACCCATTTTTGATCTGTTCGAAATGTACCACAAAACTGGCATTCCATAACAAATGGCACAGAGGCAGATGTCAAAGAAGTTGGCATCAGCAAAAGTCAAGGAAGCCTTCCTAGTAACAGTGATACTTTCAATTTCTCCAAAATACTAAGTATCCTCAGCCTAGTAAAGAAAAAGGAAGACAGAACTTGCATTAATACAGCACCTTTCATGATCTCAGGCTGATTCACGTGCTTTACATCCAATTGCATACTTTTTGGAACTGCAGTCATCACTATAATCCAAAGAATATTAAGTATTAAGAGCAGGGGTAGGTAATTTAGCCCCTCGTCATTGCTCTGCCATTCAATACGATCTCATGTCAGCCTCAACTCCACTTTCCTGCCCTTCAAAACCCATTACTAATTAAAAATCTTTTTAATTAGTAAAAATCAAAATTAATAAAAATCCCGGCATCCATTACACTCTGGGGTAGTGAATTCCACAGACTCATGAACTCTTTAAGAGAAGTAATATCTTCTTATTTCTGTTTTAGATCTGCCACCCCTTGTCCTAAAACTATAACCTCTTGTTCTAGATTGCAAATGTAATGTAGTCAAATGTGGCAACCAAATTGCTCACAGCAAGATTCCACAAATGTTATAATGATCAGATGATGCATGCTGGTAGAGGTAGATTTGGCCAGGACAACAAGAGAACTCCCGTTAGAGCCATAGAATCCCTACAGTGCAAAAGGAGGCCAATTGGCCTGTCAAGTGTGCACTGACTCTCTGAAGGAGTATCTTACCCAGGAGCATGCCCGCCACCCTATCATGTAACTCTTATTATTTATCATGTCTAATCCATTTAACCTACACGTCTTTGGACTGTGGGAGGAAACCAGAGCACTCAGAGGAAACCCACGCAGACACGCGGAGAACGTGCAAACTCCACACAGCCACTCAAGGCCGGAATCTAAGCCAAGTCCCTGGCACTGTGAGGCAGCAATGCTAACCACTGTGCCACCGTGCCACCCTGTTCTCTTAAAATAGGTATAAACACCGGTATTTACAATGAAGTGGTGGAGGGATTGGTGAAGCGAGTGTTTGCAGGGCTGGGGGAAATTTTGAATTGTCAGGAACATGTTATTCCTGCCAAATTTAATGGCAGGACCTTTATTATTGTTCTTTACTTCTTTTGCCCTGGCAGCTGGCTAGCTTGACTGGCTGGTTGGTGGCTGGGCAGGAATGCCAGCAGTAGAAGTCTCCAGCTAGGCACTGTTGGGGACAGTCCCCACAAACTGGGAAAAATTGCAGATTGGAATGTTGATGGAGTTAGACTGGCAGTTGGTGTGGTGGGGAAGGGAGGAGGTGCAGGAAAAGAGATGTAGGTTGGAACTGACAAAAGTTATGGAAATACTGGTGGCTGTGAGGAGTTTGGAGGCTGGAATTAGCAGAACGCAACTGAGTATTTGCTTAAAAAACCAAGGGGAAGCATTTCTGTTCCTCCTGCCCCACAAGCAGTGCTCCAAAAGCCTGCAGGATTTTACTGTCCTGTAGTTGCAGGTGTCCAAATGCAGGATACGTGGTCAGCTTAGATTAAACATTGACCTGTCTCCCAGTGGGTTGTTTGGACACCTCCAACTTGCTGCAGTTAAAATGGAATTTGATGCGATCATGAAAGAATGAGTTTAGGTTTCCACCTGCTTCTTGAGTTAATCCTCCCCACATCTCTCTCGCAGACGTGGTGGATGGATTAAAATTCCCCCCAGAGTGTCTCCCTAGTTTTTCAATTAAGCTTTTCAATTTATTTCCATTGACTATCTTTTCAGTTTGCATTGGCAGAGCAAGGATTTCTTACCCATTTTTATTACAACATTGTAGATTGCAGTACTTTACACATATATTAAACATTTGAAAACAGGATTTTGAGTTTTTTTTGTAAAGAAATTCAAATCATGACATTTAAAGGCTGGATAGATAAGAATAATTGCAAACAATGCCAAATTATAGTCTGTGGTGATAGAATTTTTCATTGTGTCTGTCAATTCCAAATATAATTAGGATTCTGTGATACGTGAGTGCTTTTAAAGTCATCCAATCCCTTTGGGAGCATTATACTTTTTTCCTGCTTTAAATTCTTTCGAGTGTTTTTCTCATCATGTCAATCATTCTCTCCTTCTCTCACCTTCTGCACAATCCTATTTAACATTCCTAGGCTTGCAATCATTTCTGCAGTTGGTCATGCTAATGAGAATAGCTTGATAAGCTGGGACATGCCCCTTCCTTCCTTATATTTAGAAGTGCTTCACTGATGATATTGTATGGTGTATAATTATAAGGAACATTCATCTTGTGCCCCCACCACCAACCTGAGTGAACAGATAATATGAAAAGCCTAGAGGCTGTAAACACAATCTTCTGTTGAAATTGCACCATCGTTTCTTTATAACAGAAAGCACTATGTGTACTCCCATATGTCAAGAAATTTAGGTCACTACTTGTGGGTGGAAAGCAGTGGTCTTATTTTATATGCAGATCAATACAGCAGATTCTAAGCACATACATTCACCCGCTTCTCAACCAGTCCTTTTCTGCTGTTTATTTTCCAGCAATTTTCTCCCATTCTTGTTTCTCTAACCTCTGGTCTCCCTCTTGTATCTCTCCCCAGGTCTCAGTCTCTCTCACTCTTATTCTCTTTACATCTCTTTACATTTGGGCGGCATGGTGGCACAGTGGTTAGCACTGCTGCCTCACAGTGCCAAGGACCTAGGTTTGATTCCCGGCTTGGGTCACTGTCAGTGCAGAGTCTGCACGTTCTTCCCGTGTCTGCATGGGTTTCCTCCGGGTGCTCCGGTTTCCTCCCACAGTCCAAAAATGTGCTGTTTAGGTGCACTGGCAATGCTAAATTCTCCCTCAGTGTACCCGAACAGGCGCCGGAGTGTGGCGACTTGGGGATTATCACAGTAACTTCATTGCAATGTTAATGTAAGCCTACTTGTGACTAATAAATGAATAAATAAAATTTTATCTCAAGTCAGTGCCGGATTTAGACTTGGTGAGGTCCTAAGCTATATAAAGCTTGGAGGCCCCTTGTTAAAAAGTTACACCAAAAGGTCTCACAAAGGTGCGTACCAAAACAGGACCTTGGGTCGCCACAAAAAAATTGAAAACATAATTATGCCTTTTAATTATTTAATAGCAAGGTATTTAAAGTGAAAAATACAAATTATTTTCAAATGAATGCATTTACTGATTACATATTTATCATTTGGCTGGCTTGATCTCTCTCATAGATTTTGGTAATTTTTTGAGTTGCTCTTCAAGCTGGTGCTTTCTTTTTCTTTCCTGGTAGCCACTCTTAAATGTTCTCTTCATTGTAAACCTTCTGAAATTTTGTGAGGCCCCTGCGGATTGTGAGGCCCTAAGCTGTAGCTTGTTTAGCTTATGCCTAAATCCGGCACTGTCTCAAGCAGGCACATCTCTAAGTCTTCTTTTCTTCTGCTCCATTCTCATTTTTTCTGCTCCGCTACTCCACTCTGATTTTTTTTCACACATTTCTGAATCCCTTTCATTTCTACCTGGCTTCTGCTCTTCCTTTGTCTCGTCTGATATCTCTAATCGCCTGCTCCTCAGTTGTGTGTTGAACAGTACCAGCGATTTAGTGCTTACATTAAAGTCAAATTTACAATCTGCAATGCAGTTTTCCTGTCACATATCCAGGCAAACAATAATGAGACCTAAGGATTGTAAAAAGAAACACTTACTCTCTAGTATCAGAATAAATCATGTGTGGACATCTTCTTTGTCCAAATTCAGTCTCATCTCTAAACCAAAAAGGCTTCATTTACATCACACAGGTAAATAAACAGTAAGCAGTGAAATAGAATGACATTTGCACTTCTCATAGACTCCAGATGCATACAATTATAAAGATGGCACTCCTTTCTCTGCAAGAACAAGCCCTGATTTTAAAAGGGCCATTGGATCCCAAACTTAAAACTCACCTTCTGATACTGAGAACCGGCCCAGGGTATTTTAATTCCTCAGCCTCATTGTAATGCGACTTGCAGGGTTATGATTTTTTGTGGTCCACCTGTGGCCTACTTGAAGCGAGAAAGCAGGTCTTAAAGTGAGTTTGCATTTTTCTCTGGTGTGTTTCATTAGCAAGGTGGTTTTATGACATATGAGTCCGAGGTGGGTGTCAAGGATCTCAGAGATCGCAGAGGTCATGGGTCAAAGTCTTGGAAGTCCATATCTAATGAATTTGTTTAATCACGTGGTCTGCAATGGTTCACGAAGAAGTCCTATCACCAGCTTTTCAAAGCCAACTAGAGACGGGCAATACATATCATCCTTGCCAGTGACATCCATGTTTTAAGAATAGTTTTAAGTAGAAGTGAACCTTCCACAATTGTAAAGATGCTTGTAATTGAGCATATTGGACTCAGGGCAATTTGTACATTAAAGACTGGTCAATGGTAACATCTTCCAATCTAATGGAGCCTTCCCTGAATTTGGGAATTTTGGAAAATTAAAACCAACAAGTCAACTATCTCACTAGCTATTTCTTTCAAGACTCTAGGATGAAGTCCATCAGGACCCCAGGAGCCAGCAGCTCCAACAAAGCACACTAACTGAAACCTTCCCAGCCAAAGGAGGAGGAGGAGGAGGAAGAAGGTGGTGAAGACGAAGGGACGCAGTTACTCAACTCTATACTCATAGCTTAGAAGCTGACACCAGAGATGAGGATAGAGGGCAGATCTGTACATGCCAGACACAAACGTGCAGAAGCCGTGAAAGGTGGAAGAATAATTTAGGTGCCAACTTGCTGGAGGGTGAAGTCACAGACTAGTTCAGTAACAGAGCCATATTTGATGGGCCAGGTTACAGATGGAGACCGATGGGTGTATGTAATCAAATGTGTTCACTGGAAGACCTGGAGGAGTCCAGTACGAACTTGGTATAGAGCTTTGTCCAGAGCTTGGAGCCCATCTTTTCCAATGTGAAATGAATGGTTATCTCCATCAGCACACCCGAGAAGCCCACCATAATGCAGCGTCTGATGATTAACACCACAACTTCCAACCAGCTTCCATCAAAGGTCTGATTCCTGCAGTGGAAGCTCAGACTGCTGCCATGGTGATTCTGGATATCACTGTTCAAAGCAGCTTCCTGGGCATCACAGTGGTCCATCAATAGTTCTGCAACAGGACTATGAGGTGCCATCTCAGGTCGGTGGCTGTGGCTCCATGGAAGACAAATGTGCTATCCTCCCTCAATATGACAACGCTCCTGCTCCTATCCTGGGGCGGCACGGTAGCACAGTGGTTAGCACTGCTGCTTCACAGCTCCAGGGACCTGGGTTCGATTCCCGGCTTGGGTCACTGTCTGTGTGGAGTTTGCACATTCTCCTCGTGTCTGCGTGGGTTTCCTCCGGGTGCTCCGGTTTCCTCCCACAGTCCAAAGATGTGCGGGTTAGGTTGATTGGCCATTCTAAATTGCCCTTAGTGTCCTGAGATGTGTAGGTTAGAGGGATTCGTGGGTAAATATGTAGGGATATGGGGCTAGGGCCTGGGTGGGATTGTGGTCGGTGCAGACTCGATGGGCCGAATGGCCTCTTTCTGTACTGTAGGGTTTCTATGATTTCTATGATTTCTATGATCCCTGCCACTCCGCCTGTGGCCAAATTAAAATATATCAACATTTCTTCTCATTTTTATTTATTTGTTATTAGTGTTGGCAGCTAACCCATACTTCTGCAACCAGGGCCAGGGAGGGAAGTTATGGGCTCCTGTGCTTCTCCTGTTTCCAAGTCCTCAGGTGTCTCTGTGCAACAGAACTTCTAAGAGGCCAGTAAACCAAAATTGAATGGTTCACAATTTTATCTGTTTCGCGATCAGCAAGTCTAAAGACTCTGCCAATTGTTGCTTCCCACTGCAATACGGACCTACCGGGCAACACAATTTTATCACAATATATCAAATCCTCAAAAAACCCCATAAACAGTGATCTTACCATTGCGCCTCGCTGTCTGATGGGCAGGGAGAATCGTTAAGATCACTAGAGAGTTGAGAAATTGGGTTTGCTTGATTTCTTGCCTCTCGCGATCCTACTGGCATCGGATATCCGGCGCGTTCAGCCCAGAAAGGATGCTAGACTTAATACATTATTACATTTATTTATATGTTAATTTAAATGGAATTAGCGAGCCTGGGATGGAATTCTCCGGCTCACTTGCCTCTGTGGCCTCGCCAGGGAAGGTTCTCTCCAGCGAGGATCACATATGGTCCCCCATCAATGGGGACCAGACGTGATGGCCTTGCTGGTAGAACAGGAGGCCATTGAGGTCCCCCTGGGAGGTTGGGGGCAAGGGGAGGAGTGCCCCTTGAGCAGTGCCAGCCTGGCACCTACCAGCCTGGCACCTTGGCAATTTTACCCCATAAAGGCCGCTGACAGTAAACTTTGACCTGCAACAAAATAAACAGAACTCCAGCCACGATTCCACCCTTTGTTCGCAAGATAATTATGGATGGCAAAGTCCATCTATCCCAGCTTGACTCATCCATCCAGAATGTCATACAAACATAGGGATTAAGAGCAGGAATAGGCCATTCAGCCCCTTGAGCCTGTTCTGCCATTTGATAGTATTGTCTACATTATACCAGTGATTATGACGCAAAAGTATTTAATTGGCTGTAAAGTGATTTGAGGCATCATGCTGTGTAAATGTAGTTTTTGTCTTCCTTTCATTACATCTGCATGCAATAGGCAGAGTGACTGTAATATTGGTGAAATTGGACGTTCAATGCTGATTTTCGAAGAATAATTAATCACAGAACAATCAACCAATCTTAGGAAAGTGGTCACAAAGAAATCACCACATTTACAAAAGCAATTCAAATCTGTAGATAATCAGGAGTACCCTGAGGATTTGGGGGTGTTGGGGAATCCCATTGGTGTGGGTCTGTATAGTAGTTATCCAGAATTTAGAAGTGGTTCTTCTAACTTTTTTGGGTAACTATTGATGTAACAGTTGGAACCATCCAAGGTTTACGATTTAAATTGCATTTTCAGATGGTTCCCAATGCAGGCATTTAGCCAGGGGGAATTAGCATCCCCCAATTACAATGTCCTGGAGCTCAGAAGTTACAGCTCCAGCTTGTCTCTCGTTTGCAAGCCTCTGGACTCGCTGTGACAGGTCAAATCCCTGTGCAATAGAGGACCGCTGCCGGATGAAGGAACTGTGGCAGCTGCCGGGATACAAGGCATCTACCTGCATTAGGCACTCACTGTTGAAAATGGCTGAGCTGGCATGAGGTGCATGTAAAGCAATGCGCATGCAGTCAATGCCATCCTGTACAAGCCTGCAGTCTCTGGACAACATTGTGCTCGCTGTGCCTGTTTAACCTGCGGCAAATAGGAATGAGATGATAATGTTTCTCTGGATACAGAGAGCCGAGCCTCAGTGACCTCCAACGTGGCTGTACAATGCAAACAGTGAAACGTTGCTTATATAGCAGCAGACTAGAAAGAGCCAGACACATAACAATTCAGAGCCACGGGTCACCTTGACAACCACAGGCACTGACTGTCACCACCATGAACAATTCTCTTGCCTTTGGCTTCTTTCAGGTTCCCACAGGGCACATGTGCAATAGAAGTCAAAGCCCATTAATGTTCAGCCGGTCAGAAGCCAGTAATGCCATTAAAACCAGTTCAATGCCTGCTTCCCAAGGGCTAATATCCTTTCATTGTAAAGTCAATCATCTGTATCATTTTTCTTACATGAGGGGGGCAGTAAAGCTTATAGAATAAGGTCAGTATATGGAGTTAAGGTAAAGATCAGCCATATTCTACTTGAATGGTAAAAAAGGCTCGAGGAACACAACAGCCTATTTCCTATCTTCTTGTTTCAGGGAAAAGGCAAACTACTGGTGCATATATTTGTACCAGATTTCCCTGGACAATTTTGATTTTCACATCAAAAATGACAGATGTTGGTCAAATATATTTTTAAACTTAATAATTAACAGACTTTTAGTCTAAACAACAGAAAAAGTAGGCAATGTTTATGTTTATCCATATTAACAGACCAGTTATCCATATTAACAGATAAAGGTGCCTAGAAGCTGTGAGGAAGTGTTGATGATCACATGAGTACAGTCAATGACCCCCTGTGCCTGAATAAACACAGCCATGTCCCCAAAGCCGACTGGCCTCTTGTCCTGATCTGTTGTGAACCAGATGTTGTGAACCAGTCCAAAGATGTGCGGGTTAGGTTGATTGGCCAGGTTAAAAATTGCCCCTTAGAGTCCTGAGATGCATAGGTTAGAGGGATTAGTAGGTAAATATGTGGGGGTAGGGCCTGGGTGGGATTGTGGTCGGTGCAGACTCGATGGGCCGAATGGCCTCCTTCTGCACTGTAGGGTTTCTATGATTTCTATGAGATGTGTTGATATCTGAAGACTCTATTATGCAGCGATAGGCTGCTGACTGGCCACAGATCTCCAGATGATCCCAGGAATGACCCGCTGGGGTGGAAATTGAGCACCAATATCATCTTTAAGGTGAGGGGCACTGGCTGACCATCACACCCCAGTAGCTTCAACTCCTATTCCATTATTCCATATAGATCAGCAACCACTTCTCTGAAAGATGGACGGGGTGAGCTGGTAAGCTAGGTTTGTGCCCAGTTTCTCACCTCTTGCAATCTTATGGGCCCCGGATTTCCGGCATGATTTCAATGTGTTTAGTCAGCCCGGGATGGAATCATCTGGGCTCACTTGCCCTAATGACTTCGCCACTGAAGGTCCTCACCACAAAGCTCTCTTATGATCCCCAGCACCGGGGACTTGACATGGTAGCCTTGCCGGTAGGACTGGAGGCCATTGAGGCCCCCAAGGTGGTCAGTGGCAGGGGAGGGGCAGTGCGTCTTGGGCAGTGCTAACCTGGCACTGCCAGCCTGGAACCCTGGAAGTGTCATGCTGGGATCCTGGCACTGCCAGCCTGGCCTGGCACTGCCCACCAGCCACCCTGGCACTGTCTACCAGGCACTGGACAGTTCCATGGGGCGAGGCCATGATGGGAGCAGGGCCTAAGGGGGGGGCGCTAAGATGGGGAAGGGGCCATAGGGGAAGTAGGCGGAGGGGGGAGCTGCGCACTCTGCAACCAGCGATCGGCTGGTGGGTGGGTAGGGTGGTTGCGCACTCTTCAACTGGGGATCAGCTGGGGGGAGGGGGAAGCTGTGCACTGTGCAATTGGCAATCGGCTGGGGTGGCAACTGACCGAGCCAGTGGTGGGGGAGTTTGGTGGCAATCGGCTGGGCTGGGAGGTGAGGGGGACGATCAGCTGGGGGGGGGAAAGTGATCGCAGAAGGGACATGCGTGATATCCAGCAGAGGCAGGGGGATATACTGACATCACTGACATATCTCCCTCTGTTTTGTGCATGAGCGACAGCGCCCTTTAGTATGAGCAGCCAGCTTTCTGGCAAGAATAGACTCTATTCACTGCTACTACTAGTGAGAATCAGATTGTGCATTCTTTTTTGCACTAAGTGGCATAAGATTTCATTTGTGGCCTCACGGAAAAAATGGACCTGATTCTTTTCCATTTTCACGCTCGTTCGGCACATTATCACCCCCATAGTCTGCATAGGCATTGACACTCTGACATCTTGGTGAAGCTGAGCTACAGCCAATGTGCTTGTTGAGCCGAATAACGTCTTCTGCAAGCAAAACGTCCCTAGCTGAGCCAAGGCATCCTCCTCATTCATCTCCAATGACAGAGCTCGCCTGGCCTCTGTACAGCTTCTCCATGTGGCTGCATACCCATCTCTAGGCCACTCACCTCCTGAATGGAGGAGGAGTCAGCGTCTGAAAACACTTCATCCATTACCAGATGAATCTTCCACTGCCTAGACTGACCTTTGACCTGCCTCCAGTGGCTTCTTACAAACAGGGGGACACCTTTCCAGCAGCAGCAATTCCCTGTGGCCCTGACCTACCAAATCCAATAACCTGGCTGGGTTGAGAACACATGCTGCCCACAGGTTCTGAGTTCCTTTCATTCTTCCAATGGCTGATTTCTTGCCTCATCGCGCTTGGCAAACCTCAGAGCCTCTTTTCCTGTTTGCCCCGGGCAAGATTGCAAATATGTGGTAAAATTCTGAGAATGAAACAGAAAATGTTGGAAAGACTCAGCAGGTCTGACAGCCTCTGTGGAGAGAACATAAGAACATAAGAAATAGGAGCAGGAGTAGGCCATCTGGCCCTTCGAGCCTGCCCCGCCATTCAACAAGATCATGGCTGATCTGAAGCGAATCAGTTCCACTTACCCGCCTGCTCCCCATGTCCCCTAATTCCCTTATCGATCAGAAAACTATCTACCCGTGATTTAAACATATTCAACGAGGAAGCCTCCACCACTTCAATGGGCAGAGAATTCCAGAGATTCACTACCCTCTGAGAGAAGAAGTTCCCCCCAACTCTGTTCTGAACCGGCCCCCCCTTATTTTGAGGCTGTGCCCTCTAGTTCTGGTTTCCCTTCTAAGTGGAAAGAATCTCTCCACCTCTACCCTATCCAGCCCCTTCATTATCTTATATGTCTCTATAAGATCACCCCTCATCCTTCTAAACTCCAACGAGTACAGACCCAATCTGTTTAATCTCTCCTCATAAGCTACACCCCTCATCTCCGGTATCAACCTGGTGAACCTTCTCTGCACTCCCTCCAAGGCCAATATATCCTTTCGCAAATAAGGGGACCAAAACTGCACACAGTACTCCAGTTGCGGCCTCACCAGTGCCTTGTACAGTTGCAGCAAGACCTCCCTGCTTTTATATTCTATCCCCCTCGCGATAAAGGCCAACATTCCATTCGCCTTCTTGATCACCTGCTGCACCTGCAGACTGAGTTTTTGCGATTCGTGCACAAGGACCCCCAGGTCCCTCTGCACAGTCGCACGATGTAATTTTTCTCCATTTAAATAATATTCCAATTTACTATTATTTCTTCCAAAGTGGATAACCTCACATTTGCTAACGTTATATTCCATCTGCCAGATCCTCGCCCACTCGCTCAGCCTATCCAAATCTCTCTGCAGACTTTCCGCGTCCTCCACGCAATTCGCTTTCCCACTCACCTTCGTGTCATCAGCAAACTTGAATACCCTAGATTCAGTCCCCTCCTCCAGATCATCTATGTAAATGGTAAACAATTAAGGCCCCAGCACCGATCCCTGCGGCACGCCACTGGTCACCAACTGCCAACCAGAAAAGCACCCATTTATCCCAACTCTCTGCTTCCTGTTAGATAGCCAATCCCCAATCCATGCCAACACCTTACCCCTAACTCCGTGTACCCCAATCTTCTGCAGCAACCTTTTGTGAGGCACCTTATCGAACGCCTTCTGGAAATCTAAAAACACCACATCCACCGGTTCCCCTCTGTCAACCGCACTAGTGACATCTTCATAAAAGTCCAGTAGATTCGTCAAACACGACTTTCCCTTCATGAATCCATGCTGCGTCTGCTTGATCGAACCATTCTTATTCAGGTGCTCTGTTATTTCCTCTTTAATAATGGACTCTAGCATCTTCCCAACTACAGACGTTAAGCTAACCGGCCTGTAGTTACCTGCCTTTTGTCTACTTCCTTTTTTAAACAGCGGCGTAACAGTAGCTGTTTTCCAGTCAGCCGGCACTACCCCAGAGTCCAGCGAATTTTGATAAATTACTACTAACGTATCTGCTATTACCTCAGCCATTTCTTTCAGTACCCTGGGATGCATTCCATCCGGGCCCGGGGACTTGTCTACCTTCAGTCCTATTAGTCTACCAAGCACCACTTCCTTAGTAACAGTAATTGTATTAAGGACCTCCCCTCTCACCAACTCTCGATCTCTAATATTCGGCAAACTATTTGTGTCTTCCACCGTGAAGACCGACACAAAGAACTTATTTAAAGTCTCAGCCATTTCCTCGTTTTCCACTATTAAATCCCCCCTCTCATCTTCCAAGGGTCCAACATTGAGAGGGAAACAGAGTTAACATTTCAAGTCCATAGGACTCTTCTGCTCGATTGGCTCATTGATTATGTTCAGTGCCTCTGTTCAGTCTGCCATTGAGCTGCCAAATGAGCTTCCTTTGGAAAAGTCAGCCGACAGGGGAAGAGTTTGGGAAGCCTGCCTGATTTGGGCCCGGGCTATTTTACTGAACTTGCCACCTCGTTCCCCACCTTCACAGGACCAGCAAAATTCAGCCCAATGTTTTAACAATGATTGGTAATTGAGCCGGCATTCTCTCATCCTGCCCCGCCACTGGAAAATTAGTGAGCGGGTTGCGGACAATGTGAAACCCCATTGACAGTCGGCTTTCAGACCAGCGCGGCTGGAGAATTCCATCCTGAATTTCACTGTTTACTTCAGTCAGAGCATCTAGAACGTCACCATTCAGGCAGGGTGGCTGGAGAAAAATGGCTGGCAGTGGAAAGCCGTGGACCACCAAAAACAGTTGAAATGTTTGTGCTCTTGAGTTGAAAAATTACAATTTCTTTTAAGCAGCCAATCCTATTGCTATTGGCTCATTTAAAGTGTAATTTTTAATTTTATTTTTATGATTGAAGATGAGTATTAGTTAATATGTATAAATGAACATAGGTTTTGTTATTTGTTTTAAACCTGTGAAACTACTATTTAAATCTGCGTTATATAACTTTACATGTGGCACGCTTATAAATGTTCGTATGTTTTAATTTAGAATATGGAAACTGAAAATGTAATTGGGAAGAAAATAAGTCAGAATTTCTTGAACCATGATTTGGATACCTTATTGTGTGAAGATGAGCAAAGGAGAGTTCACATTTTGGGCCATGGAAAATCTAAATGTGTTTATCATTAGCATTCTTCTGCCTTGGTTGCTTCATTTATAATTATCTCATATTCAGCTGTTGTGTTTTGATGTTTCAATAAAGCATTTGTATAATTTCATATTTAAAAGTTTTGTTTTAATGTTTCAATCAAACATTAGTAGACTTTTGTAAAGTTTAATGGAAAACATTTATTAACAAAAATAATATTATAAATATAAAACATTGATACCATGCTAACATTTAACTAAACATTTTACTTTAGCAGCTGCACTGTGACATTTTATTTAATTGCCTCATCTTTTCAAATTTCTCACAATAAAATATATTTTTTCTTTTTAACACAATGATCAGTGATTTTTTTTAACTTTAACACAGCAGTTCTGTTGTCTCTGCAAACGAGGAGGTAAGGGAAGGAGGGAGGGAGGGCTGGATGTGAGGAGAGGTAAGAAGGGGAGGGGAAAGGAGGGGAGGGGAAGGGGGAGGATTTGAACATATTAATTGTACGTTTTACAAGCAGCCTAACTCTTTTCTCATGATGTTTGTGCTTACGCGAAGCTTCAAAAGAACTTCAGTGATTTTAAGAAGCTAAGACAGGTGTTACGTACCAGCAGTGGTGGAACGTGACTCCAGATTTTCAATCTGCACTGATTCTGCAATACCTATCAGAGAAAGATCGTTCACATCAGCTTAAAGGAAACTTGCATATGTCATCTTAAGGAATACACTTTTCTAAAGCATTTGAAATAGCCAAGTTGCATACTTCCCACTGTAAATGTCAAACTCTTTCCCCCGAAATCTTAAGAGGCTTCTAAGGATCGATATTGAATCAGGGAGACCCTTAAAATTGGGATAAGCAACATTGCTTAATATACATAGCAAACTCCAGCAGGACTTTAGCTGAAACTTATTACAGATACTGCAAATCCACTTTGTTATATATGAATGCATTTTTTAATGGAATTAACAATATGCCATGACAAAATTGTAAAACATTAAAAAAAATTCCTTCTTTCACTTTCTGTGTATTACATATACTTCAAACATGTTTTAAAAACATTTACAAAAAAATTAACCCACTCAATGATTGCCTGCTGGCTCTACTCACTGCAGCTAGAGCAGAAAAAGTGTGCAAATAAATAAGTATAAATACTCACTTATCATCGGGGTAAGTAAACAATGTTAGGGAGAGACTTCAGTGCCACGCTTTAACATCATGGCGCTTTAATCATGACAGCTTTAAAAAAGCAAATCGGAGTTTTAAACTTGGCCCGCTTTTAGCGCAATGTCCGTGTGTCGAGACTTCCGTATTGTCCCGACGTGTATGCACAGCGCACAATCCCTGTAAATCGGGATTCGGGCCGGAAGTTACGGGTCATTAACTTCAAATTAATTGAAGAGACCATAGTGCCCAGTCTGAGGGAACAGGATGTAGGAACACCCATTGTTTGGAGACGTGCACTCACCCCTTCCCATAGACCTACCTCCAACCATAAAAGTGTAGCCTTGATTAGCACATGCAAAAGCTCCACACTCAACAGATCAATTGGGAACTGCAGGTCAAAGTGCACACATCTGGGTATGTGGTCTCCATGCTAACTTGAGGCCTTTCAACATGATGGAAGGGCAATGGTTGTTCAACTTCCATGCCTTTGCTATACCTTCGAATTGTCAAACCTTCAGCTACTTTCAACAATGCCCTTATTATTGATCCTGTCTGAATTGTTGACTGAAGGAAAAGCACAACTACCTCACTGATGAAGTGTAGCCCAACAAAGGTCTTGTCATACATCGGTAGCTCTGCCTTGGGCTATTGACATGGCTAATTGAATAAGGGTGAATTGGGCCTCATCTGTAAATGGTACACATCTTTTTAATCTTCTCTCTGATCCTTCTCTTTCTTCTTCAAAATAAAACATGGAGTAGAATCCCCAGAGGAATTTCTATCTTCAGAATGTGTAACTGAGGCAGAAATGGAAGTACAGGGAACCGAACAAAATGCAAAAACAAAGGCAAAATTTAAACCGACTTCAAATGTTAAAATTCAAATTAACAAAAATCAGACCTTTAACAGTGAATATTGGAGAAATATTGGAGGTATTATGCACATTCCAGTGAGAAACTGGTAAATGACTGTAACATGTCATCTTCATATTGATATTTCAGTGAAAAAAAACTTCTAATGCCAGAAAATTATGAGAGCATAAAATGGGCAAAGAAAAGCCATGAGGCCGGCATGCCTGATTTCCCTCCCATGTTCACATATTCTTCTCCTGTGCTTTCAATGAAGACTATCAAAGGATCAACAGTATCTTCAAGTGACATTGCTGAATTCCAAACTAGGCAGATAATAAAGGAGCGTCAGAAGGTATTCGCCAGCAGTAAGATCATTAAGATAATTGATTTGAATGGAGACTGTGCAGCATTACCCAGAGATACCTCTATTTTTAGTCAAGCAATTGGATTAAAAGTATCCTGTTGCTATTGCCATAGCTGGCATGTAGGAAAAAAGCGAGCGAAGCTCGAATGTCAAAGACATACCACATATTTTTCAATGAGCAATCTTGAAAACTGTGAAAGTCAATGCAGAAAAGAGCTGAGTACATAAGGGCATACACCAGAGCATTGTGTAATTCAAAAATTGGGGATGTTGGGTAATATTACTGCATGATAATTCTACACTCGAGGGAATAAAATGTTCTCAGATTTGTATCGCTTATATCTATATACTGATGAATAATATTGTTTCCTCAAAATAATGTTGGCACAGCAGTGTCTGATGTTTGGTAATGTCTGTAATTTCTGATACAGTGGGTGGAATCTTATATTTTTTCATCGTGTCAAGTTCAGACAGAAATCCTGCGTGTAGCTACCCAGTTGCACAGATCCGCTTTCTCTTCAGATCTTGAGTTTCTCTGAGAAAAAAAAGTAGGCGTGGTTTATGTCATCATTCTGGTGAGGCGGGGCCTGATAGAGCTGGCACCCGGCTCCACAATTGGGGTGTCTTTTCTAAAGGCTGCTCCAATCAGTGCTGAAGTTTTACTCTCCCCCACACAATCATCTGGACAATCATCGGGGGTTCTCCCCCCCACCACCGCAGAGGCGTTCCCCCCCATTAGTCCCAACTCCCACCATGTTGCAAGTCCCTCCCTCACTGCCCACTCTCCCCCAGACCACATATAAATGGAACCCCTGATCTTGGAGTTCCCACCAGTGTCCACGCCAGCACTGCCCCCAGCACGGGTTAGCACTACCATGATGGCACTGTGGCAATCTGGCAGTACCAACATGACAGTGCCAACCTGTGCCAAGGAAGTTCCAGGGCACTATCTGGGCATGACCTTCACCCTCCACCCCCCCCCCACCCCCAACCACAAGGCTATACTTACCTCTGCACCCGCGGGAGGGATTCCCTCAACTGAATCCCATTTTTAAAAGTTGTTGTCACCTCGCAAGTTATGAATATTTAATGAGAGGGGTTCATGTGGGGGGGGGGGGGCTGGGTAATCATATTCAAATTTGTTTAAATCCTTTGAAATGAGGTTCTCGTCCTTTGTGGTTGTGAACATGTATCGTCACTGGCGAGGGGCGGGAACTGCTTCTCCCTGGCATTGTCCATCATAATTTCCAAGAACACAGACAAGATAACATTTACCATCCGTTTCAGCTTAAATGAGAATTCAGAATGGGATTGAATGATGACATGTCCACCAGAAGGCGCAGAGAGCATTGACACAGGAGGTTTTTGTGGGTTAGTCATGACAATGCTGATTTTGTAATCTCTTGAAGGGATGTTAGAACATAGAACATAGAACATGGAAAAGCTACAGCACAAACAGGCCCTTCGGCCCACAAGTTGCGCCGAACGTGTCCCTACCTACTAGGCTTACCTATAACCCTCTATCTTACTAACTTCCATGAACTTATCCAAAAGTCTCTTAAAAGACCCTATCGAATCCGCCTCCACCACCACTACTGACAGCCGATTCCACGCACCCACCACCCTCTGAGTGAAAAACTTACCCCTAACATCTCCTCTGTACCCACTCCCCAGCATCCTAAACCTGTGACCTCTTGTGGCAACCATTTCAGCCCTGGATAAAAGCCTCTGAGAATCCACTCTATCAATACCCCTCAACATCTTATACACCTCTATCAGGTCACCTCTCATCCTTCTCCTCTCCAAGGAGAAAAGATCTAGCTCTCTCAACCTATCCTCATAAGGCATGCCGCCTAATCCAGGCAACACCCTTGTAAATCGCCTCTGCACCCTTTCTATGGCTTCCACATCCTTTCTGTAATGAGGCGACCAGACTGGGCACAGTACACCAGGTGGGGTCTGACCAGCGTCCTATATAGCTGCAGCATTATCTCCCAATTTCGAAACTCAATTCCTCTATTGATGAAGGCCAGTATTCCATATGCTTTCTTAACCGCAGCCTCCACCTGCGACGCTGCTTTGAGCGTCCTATGAACCCGGACCCCAAGATCCTTCTGATCTTCCACACTGCCAAGCGTCTTACACTTAATATTATATTCTTTCATCCTATTTGACCTGCCAAAATGAACCACCACACACTTATCTGGGTTGAAGTCCATCTGCCACTTTGCCGCCCAGTCTTGCATCTTATCTATGTCTCGTTGCAACTGCTGACATCCCTCTACACTATCCACAACCTCACCAACCTTTGTGTCATCAGCAAACTTTCCAACCCATCCTTCCACTTCCTCATCCAGGTCATTTATAAAAATCACAAAGAGCAAGGGTCTCAGAACAGATCCCTGGGGCACTCCACTGGTGACCGACCTCCATGCTGAAAAAGACCCATCTACAACCACTCTTTGCCTTCTGTGGGCAAGCCAGTTCTGAATCCACAAAGCAATGTCCCCTTGTATCCCACTTTTTCAATGAGCCTTGCATGGGGCACCTTATCAAACGCCTTGCTGAAATCCATGTAAACTACATCTACCGCTCTTCCCTCGTCTATGTGTCTAGTTACATCTTCAAAAAAATTCAATTAGGCTCGTAAGGCATGATCTGCCTTGGACAAAGCCGTGCTGGCTATTCCGGATCATACTATTCCTCTCCAGATGTTCATAAATCTTGCCTCTCAGGATCTTCTCCATCAACTTACCAACCACTGAGGTTAGGCTCACTGGTCTATAATTTCCCGGGCTATCTCTTCTCCCTTTCTTGAATAGCGGAACCACATCCGCAATCCTCCAATCCTCCGGAACCTCTCCCGTCTCCATTGATGACGCAAAGATCATCGCCAGAGGCTCAGCAACCTCTTCCCTCACCTCCCACAGTAACCTGGGGTACATCCCATCTGGTCCTGGCGATTTATCTAACTTGATGCTTTTCAAAAGCTCCAACACATCCTCTTTCCTAATGTCCACATGCTCAATCTTCTCAGTCCACTGCAAGTCTGCACTGTAACTACCAAGATCCTTTTCCACTGTGAATACTGAAGCAAAGTATTCATTGAGTACCTCTGCCATTTCTACCGGTTCTATACAGACTTTCCCACCGTCACATTTGATAGGTCCTACTCGTTCACATCTTATCCTCTTGCTCTTAACATACTTGTAGAATGCCTTGGGGTTTTCCTTTATCCAAGTCCTTCTCATGACCCTTCTTGCTCTTCTAATTTCCCTCTCAAGTTCCTTCCTACTAGTCGTATACTCTTCTAGATTTCTAACATTACCTAGCTCCCGGAACCTTTTGTTGGCTCTATTGCTCTTGATAAGTTCCCCTTGTGGGAGAGTCTAGGACCAGAAGCAATAATCTCAGAGTAAGGGGTCGCTCATTTAAGACAGAGATGAGAAGAAATTTCTTCTCCCAGAGGGTAGTGAATCCGTGGAATTTTTTCTGCAGAGAGCTGGAACGGCTGGGTCATTAAGTATGTTCAAGGCTGAGACAGACTGATTTTAATCAGTAAGGGAATCAAGGGTTATGGCAGTAAGGCAGGAAACGTGAGCTGAGAATTACCATATAAAATCAATCATGATCACATTGAATGGTGAAGCAGACTTGATGGGCTGAATGGCCTACATTTATTCCTACATCTTATGGTCCTATGGTCTCTTGCAGAGAGCTGGCACAGAAACCTCGGCTTACATGGTTTCCTTCTGGACTTTAATTATTCTCTGATTCTTATGGTTCAGTGGCTGATCTAGGGGTGTGTAAGTAGGGTCGCACGGCGAGTGTTAGTGTTGTAGATCACAGGACATCACAACTCTTTGAATGGACCAGTTTCTTTCTCCATCACATGCACTACAGCTCCAGCTATCTCCCTCCACTGTGCCCTAAGCATTGGTTAGAGGTTCCCTCCCCTCGATAATAACCCTACCCACATTATACTTGTACCCATTTCTTCCACAGTATCTGAGAAGTTGGGGAGGTTTGTCTCCTGTCAGTCGGGCTGCAGCATAACTTTGAGCTTCTGTTTGATTTTCTGATAAAATCTCGTTAAGCTTCTACACAGCTTTAAATCGGAGGAGTGCAGGGCTGACCCTGAAAAATCCACCGATGATGATAAACAGCAGGAATTCAACACCATGAGTTTTGTTTAATGGCAATCCTTTTTAATGGCTAGTGTTTTGTTAACTGTTCTGAGGGGGTGAAAAGGTCATATAAAAGAAAGAACTTATTCTCCTCATAATTATTATTCTGCCTCCGTGCACAGTCGACCTTTCACTCAGCTTTAGGAAGTACACCATGGTAACAAGTTGGTTGGAAGTAGAACATAGAACATAGAACAGTACAGCACAGCACAGGCCCTTCGGCCCACGATGTTGTGCCGAGCTTTATCTGAAACTAAGATCAAGCTATCCCACTCCCTATCATCCTGGTGTGCTCCATGTGCCTATCCAATAACCGCTTAAATGTTCCTAAAGTGTCTGACTCCACTATCACTGCAGGCAGTCCATTCCACACCCCAACCACTCTCTGCGTAAAGAACCTACCTCTGATATCCTTCCTGTATCTCCCCCCACGAACCCTATAGTTATGCCCCCTCGTAATAGCTCCATCCACCCGAGGAAATAGTCTTTGAACGTTCACTCTATCTATCCCCTTCATCATTTTATAAACCTCTATTAAGTCTCCCCTCAGCCTCCTCCACTCCAGAGAGAACAGCCCTAGCTCCCTCAACCTTTCCTCATAAGACCTACCCTCCAAACCAGGCAGCATCCTGGTAAATCTCCTCTGCACTCTTTCCAGCGCTTCCACATCCTTCTTATAGTATTCTTATAAAGTATTTGGACATTAGATTCTATTATTTACTAAACTGCACCTGCAAAGATTGTGCTAGTGTTGAACTGTTCATTACCTGTCCAAGCAACAAATTCAACCGCCTGAAGAGAATTTTATTCTCAATTTCTGCCGAAAGTTAGAATAATCTCTCAGAATTGTGTTCTTCATCTCTAGCTCTTGCATTGTCCATCTGTAAAAGGGGAAGTACGGTCCATGCTGGAACTCTGTAAAATAAACAGGAAATGCTCAAAATCTTCAGCATCTGTGGAGATAGAAGAAGAGTTTTTGACGCTCATGTGCCTGTAAGAAATATATTTTTACTCATGTTCTCTGCAGTTATAAGCAGCTTTGGCTTTTTTCATTGTTGCTCACCTATCTGCTTAGAAGTCCTTTTATTTGATTTGATTTATTATTGTATTAGTATTACAGTGAACAGATAAATGCGAAGTGATGCATTTTGGTGGGAATAATGTAGGGAGGAGCTACACGATAAATGGAAGAACCATAAAGGGTGTAGAGACGCAGAGGGACCTGGGTGTGCAAGTCCACAGATCTTTGAAGGTGACGTCACAGGTGGAGAAGGTGGTGAAGAAGGCATATGGCATGCTTGCCTTTATAGGACGGGGCATAGAGTATAAAAGTTGGGGTCTGATGTTGCAGATGTATAGAACGTTGGTTCGGCCGCATTTGGAATACTGCGTCCAGTTCTGGTCGCCACACTACCAGAAGGACGTGGAGGCTTTGGAGAGAGTACAGAGGAGGTTTACCAGGATGTTGCCTGGTATGGAGGGGCTTGGTTATGAGGAGAGATTGGGGAAACTGGGGTTGTTCTCCTTGGAAAGACGGAGGATGAGGGGAGACTTAATAGAGGTGTATAAAATTATGAAAGGCATAGATAGGGTGAACGGTGGGAAGCTTTTCCCCGGGTCGGTGGTGACGTTCACGAGGGGTCATAGGTTCAAGGTGAAGGGGGGGAGGTTTAACACAGATATCAGAAGGACATATTTCACACAGAGGGTCGTGGGGGCCTGGAATGTGTTGCCGGGCAAGGTGGTGGAGGTGGACACACTGGGAACGTTTAAGACTTATCTAGACAGCTATATGAACGGAGTGGGAATGGAGGGATACAAAAGAGTGGTCTAGTTTGGACCAGGGAGCGGCGCGGGCTAATTGTTCCTTGTTTCTCGTGGAAGTGGAAATGACTAGGGTTGGGAAGCATTTTCCGATCGGGGCCATTGTGATCTCCTGGACTCGTTTCGATTGCCTCAGGGGGTCGGAGAGGAATTTCCCAGATTTTGTTTTCCCCATATTGGCCCTGGGGTTTTTCACTCTGGGTTTTCGCCTCTCCCTGGAGATCACATGGTCTGGAATGGGGGGGTGGGGGTGAGTTAATAGGTTGTAATGAACAAAGCATCGTAGCTGTGGGGGACAGCTCGATGGATAGGATATTGGTATGTAGATAGGCTGGAAAATTGGGCGGGGATCCTGGATTCAGGATTCAATCCTGGACCGGGGAGCGGCGCGGGCTTGGAGGGCCGAAGGGCCTGTTCCTGTGCTGTATTGTTCTTTGTTCTTTGTTATGTATTAGTTTACAGTGAAAAGTATTGTTTCTTGCACGCTATAAGACAAAGCATATCATTCATAGAGAAGGAAAGGCGAGACTACAGAATGTACTGTTACAGTTATAGCTATTGTGCAGAGAAAGATCAACTCAATTCAAGGTAGGTCCATTCAAAAGTCTGATGGCAGCAGGGAAGAAGCTGTTCTTGAGTCAGTTGATACGTGACTTTTATATCTTTTTCCCGACAGAAGAAGGTGGAAGAGAATATGTCCGGTGTGCATGGGTCCTTAATTATGCCAGCTGCTTTGCCGAGGCAGCGGGAAGTGTAGACAGTGTCAATGGGTGGGAGGCTGGTTTGCGTGATGGACTGGGCTTCGTTCATGATTCTTTGTAGTTTCTTGCAGTCTTGGGCAGAGCAGGAGGCATACCAAGCTGTGATACAACCAGAAAGAATGCTTTCTATGGTACGTCTGTAAAGGTTAGTGAGAGTTGTAGCGGACATGCCAAATTTCCTTAGTCTTCTGCGAAAGTAAAGGCATTGGTGGGCTTTCTTAACTATCGTGTTGGCATAGGGGGACCAGGACAGGTTGTTAGTGATTTGGACACCTAAAAACTTGAAGCTCTCAACCATTTCTTCTTTGTCCTCCACTGCGCTTTCTGAAGTCGATGACTATCTTCTTCGTTTTGTTGACATTGAGGGAGAGATTATTGTTGCCACACCAGTTCACCAGATTATCTCTTTCCTGTACTCCGTCTTGTCATTGTTTGTGATCTGACCCACTACGGTGGTATCATCAGCAAACCTGAAAATCGAGTTGGAGTGGAATTTGGCCACACAGTCGTAGGTGTATAAGGAGTATAGTAGAGGCTGAGGACACAGCCTTGTGGGACACCGGTTTTGACAATGATCATGGAGGAGGTTTTGCTGCCTATCCTTACTGATTGTGGTCTATGAGTTAGGAAGTTCAGGATCCAGTTGGAGAGGGAGGAGCCAAGCCCCAGGCCATGGAGTTTGGAGCTGGGTTTTGTTGGGAAAATGGTGTTGAAGGCTGAGCTGTAGTCTATGAATAGGAGTCTGACATAGGTGTCTTTGTTATCTAGGTGTCCCAGGGTTGAATGTAGGGCCAGGGAGATGGCGTCTGCTGTGGACCTGTTGCAGTGATAGGCGAACTGTAGTGGATCCAGGCAATCCAGGAATTGATTCGTGCCATGACTAACCTTTCAAAGCACTTCATGATGATGGATGTCAGAGCCAGCGGGCAATAGTCATTAAGGCACGCTGCTTGGCTTTTCTTTGGTACCGGGATAATGGTCGTCTTCTTGAAGCAGATAGGGACCTCATGTTGTTGTAAAGAGAGGTTGAAAATGTCTGCGAATACCCCCACCAGCTGATCCGCGCAGGACCTGAGTGCTCATCCGGATATCCCATCTGGGCCAGTCGCTTTCCGTGGGTTGACCTTCGAGAAAATTGCTCTGATATCTGCAAGGGTGACCTGAGATACAGGTTCATCTAAGCAGCAATCACTTATTGCTGCTTCAGTGGTTTAAATGGGGTTTTGCTTATTTTTACTCTGAGCTTCAGGTACTTTCTGGGATTTTTTATGACCCTGAATTGTTGGAGAAGGAATGATTGACAGATCAGGTGACAGGAGTTCTTTCATTCCCAGTTTTAGCCTGCTGGCTGCTGTTTTAGTTTAGAAGGTGTTTGGACATCAGACTGAAAAGCAGTATTTCTGTTTTACTCTCTCCCTGGTATTGTAAACTCTGCCGGCTCGCTGGAAGCGGGTCTTCTTGCCTCCCGGGATTGAGAATTCTGTTTCTTGCAGTGGTTCGCTGGCTGAAAACTAGAGGCCAGTAGTGGCATTATCTCTACCTCTGCTGGACATTACAAGGCTGGGAAGTCATAGTTTCAATTCTCCAACCAAAGGTCTACGTTCCAGCATCACGTGAGCATTTATATTTTCTGTGCTAAACCTGTGGCAGGGATATTTTTAAGGAGGTTTGTTTGGTTGGAACATTTCATATATTTGTCAAGGGTTATTCAATATCATGGTGTTTTCTTTCCTTGTTTATAATTGGTATTCTTTAATAAGTTTCATTTGATAAAAGCTCCCTAGTGGGTCAGTTGAATTATACCTGAAGTGAAACATCTCATGCTTAGCCTCGCCAAATTCAAATTGCAAAACTTATGATCCAGGCAGACTTCATAAAATACTTTGGAGTTTCTGACCTGAATTATAACAAGTTCGAGTTAACATTTCAGCTGGACCTGTTTTTGTGCATGGGGTCAAGTTTCACAATCTGCCTGTGTCCATTCCCTTTGGGGCAGGCAGCAGACAAACATCATGCTACCCCCTCATTTCCATAATCTCTGAGTGAAGCCCAGTGTGCCTACGCTACTGACTGGCTGCATGAGCAACAGGGGCCTAACAGTGGGCAAGGGTGGCACATGTTTCAGCCAGCCTCCTGCTCTTAAAACCCATCTGTCCCTCTCAAAGGAAAGCTGCTCTGGATCAAAGGAGGCTACTGCTGACTGCCAGTGCTACAACAGGAGGCTAATCAAATGGAACATTTGGATAGACAAATGGCCTCATGGTTCATGGAGGCCTTAGTAATGGATATTGACAGGAGGAGAGATGTCATGTTTCTGCAGGACCCAGAAGGCCTTCTAAGAACATCCTTCAAAAGAAGTGGGAGGAGATGACTGAGGAGTGCAATGCCAGGAGGACCTGTCAGCAGTGCTGTAAGAAGGTAAAAGTAAAAATCACACAGGCATCTTCCACTCATCAAAAGGAACTTTGGGAGCTGGAACGTCAGGATCTTCATGGACAACCCTAAAAGTGACAGACCTGAGCCCTGCACTGCCATCATGTCTCAGGAAATCAAGTGCCTTGACAATGACAATGCAGCCCCAAGTGAATCACGACCTGCAGGGAAAGACTAACTGAAGGAGCAAAGTGGTGGGTTAACCTTTTTCTGGAAAGGCCTTCCAGCAAGGAGCAATGTCTCCATGAGATAAGCTTCCCCATCAAATATAATCCTGTCTGCTACTGCAGCAACTGCCCGCGTGGGATGAGCAATTGCTTCATGACTGCAGGGTTCACCCTTAGGAGGAACCGGTTTGCCACTGCCATCGATTAGCGGATATGCTCCTATACTTGAAGCACCAGTCAAGGCCAAGGAGGGGTTTTACACCTACCTTTTTTGAGCAATTCCTTGCCTGAGTACCAAAGGTGACAAACTGATGCTCCTCAATGCAGAGTTGACAAGGCCATAAATCATGGTGTTGTGGTTGGCAAGGAAGGAATAGGGCAAGAAAATTCCGGTGGAGCCCTCCTCCTCACAAAATGTCGAGAACATGACCTTCTTATAAACAACAACATGTTCTGCCAATGAGGGAAGCAGAAGACCTCATGGCAACACTCATAATCCATACTTGCTCGATTTACATCATTGTCTGAGCAAGGGACAGCAGATATGTCCATATCAACCGTGCCTTATCACCACCTTACTTGATCTATAATCTTTATCAGTCTGGCCCCCAAAACAGCAGAAATGAAGAAACAGCAAAACTGAAGAAATGCTGCAAGAAAAATTAATATTTAAGGTCTCGAGGATCTCACCAAGGAAGCCCTTCTCAATCAGAGCCTCACTGCCAACTTCTCAGCATCCAGCCATCAGGTGCTGACAGTTTTGCCTAGGCAACACTGAAGTCTACCATAACAAGCAGCTGTTAACAGATCCTTGGTCAACCATAGCCTCCTTATCTCTACGGGGTCTGGTCACCAGATCCTCTGACCTCCCTGAGTGTATGGAGCAGCTCACCAAAAAATCTCCAGAAATAAGCCCTGGCATGTCCATTAACTTTGCCTCAGCAAGGCGAGTCAGAAGCAGTTCATCTGCAAGCTGGATGCCTGGTGCTTTAAATAGCACTGGTAAAGAGTAGGTGCGGGGGGGGGGGGCGGGGGGGGGGGGTGGTTGGAGTTCACTCATGCAACTAAACACACGTTCAGCTACGAGTGTATTTAAGTTTATTTATTAGCTACAAGTAGGCTTACATTAACACTGCAATGAAGTTACTGTGAAAATCCCCTAGTCGCCACACTCCAGCGTCTGTTCGGGTACACTGAGGGAGAATTTAGCATGGGCAATGCATCTAACTCAGCACGTCTTTCAGACTGTGGGAGGAAACCAGAGCACCGGGAGGAAATCCACGCAGACACCCATGCAGACAGGGTGGCGCAGTGGTTAGCATTGCTGCCTCACAGCGCCAGGGATCCGGGTTCGATTCCGGCTTGGGTCACTGTCTATGTGGAGTTTGCACGTTCTCCTCATGTCTGCATGGGTTTCCTCCGGGTGCTCCAGTTTCTTCCCTCAGTCTGAAAGACGTGCTGGTTAGGTGCTTTGCCCATGCTAAATTCTCCCTCAGTGTATCCAAACAGGCGCCAGAGTGTGGCGACTAGGGGATTTTCATAGTAACTTCATTACAGTGTTAATGTGAGCCTACTTGTGACACTAATAAATAAACTTTAAAACACATGGAGAAGGTGCAGACTCCACACAGACAGTGACCCAAGCCTGGAATTGAACCTAGGTCCCTGGCGCTAAGAGGCAGCAGTGCTAACCACTGCGCCGCCCCAACTTTGCTACCCTGCTGCCCCGGCATGATTGTCTGACCTCTCCATGTAGAGTAAAGGGTTAATGCCAGAAACATACATGAGACTGATGTAACAATGATATTAAATCACATGACTGAGAAGTAAGGGAGATCTGGAGATCCAAATGTGTACCTGCTGCAAATAAGGCGTAATGTTTTAAGAAACTACAGACTCGAACAGCATACTTTGGGAGAAAAACTAACCCCCAAAACATCCGTCTAGGCCCCAACAACATAATGAAACATGGTGGCAGTGAGTAACAGGCCCATTAGGCCCTCAGAAGAGGTCACAGGGCTGGCAAGAGATCCTTGAAGGAAGGAAAAATGAAAAAGACTCATCTTAGGACTTCAGAATATTGTGGGAGGAACAGATAAAAGATAGGGCACGACCCGAAGACTAGGCAGCAATGAGCACAGATCTGAAGCAGCAATACAATTCCAGGGCTCAGCAAGAGCATGGAATCCACACTACCACTCCCACACCCATTCAGAATGTTCAAAGCTCACAACAGGCCTGGTACTTGGACAACTGGAGAAAAAGGTTCACAAGATACAGAATTATTTCAGGATTACACAAAAATGTTCAAGAAGACCTGATCAGTACACTACTTTATACAGCAGGATCCATCATTGATGACATGATAGTAAGGCAGGGAATTGATGAGACTTCAACTTCTTGTGAAGAAGCCCTGCAAGCTTTTGACACTTATTTCAGCATCCATCAGAATTTAATAATAGAGAAGGCTAAATTTAATAGAAGAAAGCAAAGTCTAGGTGAAAGCATGGATTCGTTCATCAGCAATCTCTATAGGCTGACAGGGAACTGTGATTATGGAAACTTAAAGGATGTGTTGATTCATGGCAGAATCATGGTTGGGTCCTAGATGAGACAATATCAGATCTCTTACAGACAAGAGAAGATGAAAATAATGCAGATTGTGAATCAAATGGAACTCAAGAGACTGAGTTGGGCATTTGTTCACGGGGATGGAGAGGTCCTGTGAAGAAGATGAAGTTGGCCATAAAAGAGAAAGCAGGCCAGAGCCCAGTCTGCCAGAATGGGGAGAAGTGTACCAGCCACCATTTTGAAATGTCTTCAGTATAGCGGGAACAAACTGCACAAGTGAGAAGATGATTCAGCAGGTGGGGCAGAGTGCTACAACTGTAGAAAACAAGTCATTTCAAAACTGTTTGTCACCCAAAGATGCTGGCAAACTGTAAAAAGAGGGAGAAAATTCAAAAGCAGAGCCACATGCCAGAAGTTGAAGAACCACAAACAAAGAAACTAAACTTCCTGAGGAGGTAAATAATACTGGAAACAAATAATGGAGCATTAAAAGCTCAAAGTGGACAGACACTCCACAATGTTTAAAAATTAGACACAGGAGCAGGAGTTTCTGTTTTATCAGATGAAGTCAAATGGATCAGGCTGATTACATTTTAACCCTCATATTAAGTTACAAGGTCCTGGTGGGACAAATTTAAATGTGAAAGGCCAACTCACGGTAAAGCTGAAATACAAAGACCAAATAATCCTCAAAATTCCCTTTGTCATTCAAAATCAAATGCTGCTCCTTCATCAGATGAGTGACTCCAAAAGTTCGTGATTCCAAATAAACCTGTTGGACTTTAACCTGGTGTTGTGAGACTTCTTACCGTGCCCACCCCAGTCCAACGCCGGCATCTCCACACCATTCAACATCAAGAGTGCTTTCTATTCAGCAGAAAGGCATGCCTAAAACTGAAATGTATCTATAAAGTGGATGAAGTTGCTGGAGAACTATAGCAGTGCTTTTCAAAATACATTTCCAAAATTATTTTCAGGTATGTAGGAAAATGAAAAGCCAAGTACCATATCACCCTATGGTTGCTAAACCAACTTGTCTCTTTAAACCGAAGAAAGTCCTTCACCAGCGCTTGGACAGAGCCAAGGGTTGGATAGTTCTGTAGTGTGTCAGAAACAAATGTTACACAACCCCATTTATTCCCCCATCCCTCACTCCAGGGTAGGTAGCAGATCTTTCTCTGAAAATCACTTGCTCCTTTCCAGACTGGCTAACCATTGTAACCAGAAATTACCTCACTGAATATTATCCCTTCAGGTCTTTTGAATTAACCATTCAGTTCAGCATTAGTTTAAGCACATCCTGATGGTCCACTATTTAGGAAACACAGAGCAAGATTGTACATTCCTGAAATACTGCAGAACACTGTTAATCCCATTTAAAGGGTGAACTCACCATGATTGGAAAGGGAACCTGGTCCACTCACCATGTAAATTTTGGAGAATTTTGAGATTGATGTCCATGATTTTACATACCTTCATTATAATCAAAGCCAATTCATCATTTTACTTTCTGTAAAAAGAGGGAGAAAATTCAAAAGCAGAGCCACATGCCAGAAGTTAAAGAACCACAAACAAAGAAACTAAACTTCCTGAGGAGGTAAATAATGTACGAAGATAAATTTCACCGCCTAGGTGCTTTCATCAAAGTATTTCCTTCACAACGACGGCTATGATGCACAGAATTTCTGAATTCCCATTTACATGAACAAGGCTCTGTTGTCACATAGCATGAAGAAGTAGCAGCAAAGCACAGGAAGGAGCCTCGAGTTATTCTATCATAAATTTCCACCCAAATAATACAAATAACAGAATGAGGATAAAATAGAAGTATGAGGGTAATATGTTTTAAGCACGGAGGATAATTAATGGACAGTGCATGGTACAGGGAGCATCATAAAGACATGATATGCAACTAGCTATGACATGCTCATTATAAGTATTGAGTTTATGTGTTGAGAGGTTGCAAAGTCCTGGCCAGCCTTTTAAGACTTATCCTGATGTGTACAATTAACTCTTCGCTTTACAGGTAGAAGCAAACAGGCTATTGTTTCCTTGGCACATTACTGATTTAACTATTGAATGTATTGACATTTCGAGAAGTAGTTTTAATTTCAGCTCCAATTCTGAGAGACCGGAGTTATACTTACTTCCTATTGTCATCCTGCCCCAATTACACTTCGTTTTAGCACTCCTCTCTATCAGATGCCATTTAAAGGCAGACCCAATGGGCAGACCCCTCCAAATGGGGTTAAATTGAAAAGTTTTATTGTGAATCTGAATTTTTCTCATTAAATAGTAATAGTTAGCAAGGGTGAAACTTCCATTTATCTATTGGTAATATCCCCCCTCTAAGTTATGCCATTCTTCCTGTCAAGGTGGACAAGTTCACATTTTTCCACCTTAAACTCTATCTTCCAAATTTTTGTCCACTCGTCTAATTTATCCATATCCCTTTGCAGACTCCATGGACGGAATTTTACGACATCATCTCACCCATTTTGTGGCGGGAAAAAGTCGTAAAATTGGGCGTGATGCGACTAGTGGGAATGGCGCCCGTTTTCACGCCCATTCCCATTTTACCACAAAAAAATCAGCGGGATTGGGATCCCGCCCAAAAATGGGCAAAATGTCCATTTGCATTTTTTTACATTCATCACAATGTAATTAGCGAGCTTCACTCGCAATTATCCCAGCTCACCTGCCTTTGCCACCTCGTTCGCTGCAGCCGGGTCAGTCAGTCAGGAAAACACCTCAAGGATTATTTGGTCTTTGTATTTCAGCTTTACCGTGAGTTGGCCTTTCACATTTAAAGTTGTCCCACCAGGACCTTGTAACTTAATATATGAGGGTTAAAATTTAATCAACCTGATCCATTTGACTTTGTCTGATAAAACAGAAACTCCTGCTTCTGTGTCTAATTTTTAAACACTGTATACTTTAAAAATTGGTTTCAGGCGCTTGAGCAGAGAGGGTGAGTGAGGAGGTAAGTCTCTGCTTTCAAACTGCTCCGTGCTGCTCAGAGGGGTTGTTTTGTGGCGGCCATGTTGCATTTCGGATCGGCAGGGGGGGTCTGTGGGTGTGTGGGGTGGTGGGGAGCTACTATTGCTCATGGGGTCCGACTTTGGACTCTCAGCACAGACCCGGGTCAGAGCACTGACCTCAGGACTTAGCGTTGGCTCTGGTCCTAGTGCTGGCAGCAGCAGCAAGCACTGTTGCTGGTGGGGGATGGGCTGGAAACTCTCTGAAGTGGCAGTGTTGCAGCCTCAGGACTTGTCAAGCAGCACTGTCTGGGGCCACTACTGCATGGGATCTGGGTGTGTGTTTGTGAGTGGGAAGGGCATGGGGGAGGGGGTTGTGTTGCCATTCTGCGGGGCTGTGGGAAGGATATGGGGAGTGTGTGTTGCTGGGACACTGTGCGGGGGAGGGGGGAATGGGGAGTGTGTGTTGCTGGGGGTCTGTGGGGGTTATGGGGTGTGCGTTGCTGGGGGTCTGTGGGGGGCATGGGGAGTGTGTGTTGCTGGGGGTCTGTGGTGGTCTGGGGAGTGTGTGTTGCTGGGGCTCTGTGGGGGGTATGGGGAGTGTGTGTTGCTGGGGGTCAGTGGTGGTCTGGGGAGTGTGTGTTGCTGAGGGGTTGCGGGGGAGTATGAGGAGTGTGTGTTGCTGGGGGTCTGTGGGGGTGTGTGGGGACTGTGTGTTGCTGGGGGCTGTGGGGGAGGTAGGAGAGTGTGTGTTGCTGGGGGTCTGTGGGGGGTATGGGGAGTGTGTGTTGCTGGGGGCTGTGGCAGGGGTATGGGGAGTGGTGTTGCTGGGGGGCTGTGGGGGAGGTAGGAGAGTGTGTGTTGCTGGGGGGCTGTGGGGGGTATGGGGAGTGTGTGTTACTTGGGGTCTGTGGGGGGTATGGGGAGTGTGTGTTGCTGGGTGGCTGTGGGGGATATGGGGAGTGTGTGTTGCTGGGGTCTGTGGGGGGTATGGGGAGTGTGTGTTGCTGGGGCGTGTGAGGGGTATGGGGAGTGTGTGTTGCTGGGTGGCTGTGGGGGATATGGGGAGTGTGTGTTGCTGGGGCGTGTGAGGGGTATGGGGAGTGTGTGTTGCTGGGTGGCTGTGGGGGATATGGGGAGTGTGTGTTGCTGGGGTGTGTGGGGGGTATGGGGAGTGTGTGTTGCTGGGTGGCCGTGGGGGATATGGGGAGTGTGTGTTGCTGGGCGTCTGTGGGGGGTATGGGGAGTGTGTGTTGCTGGGGCGTGTGGGGGGTATGGGGAATATGTGTTGCTGGGGGTCTGTGGGGAGGTGGTATGGGGAATGTGTGTTGCTGGGGGGCTGTGGGGGGTATGGGGAGTGTGTGTTGCTGGGTGGCTGTGGGGGATATGGGGAGTGTGTGTTGCTTGGGGTCTGTGGGGGGTATGGGGAGTGTGTGTTGCTTGGGGTCTGTGGGGGGTATGGGGAGTGTGTGTTGCTGGGTGGCCGTGGGGGATATGGGGAGTGTGTGTTGCTGGGGTGTGTGGGGGGTATGGGGAGTGTGTGTTGCTGGGGGCCTTTGGAGGGGGGGTATTGGGAGTGTGTGTTGCTGGGGGGCTGTGGAGGGGTATAGGGAATATGTGTTGCTGGGGGGTTGTGGGGGATATGGGGAGTGTGTGTTGCTGGGGTGTGTGGGGGGTATGGGGAGTGTGTGTTGCTGGGGTGTGTGGGGGGTATGGGGAGTGTGTGTTGCTGGGGGCCTGTGGAGGGGGGGTATTGGGAGTGTGTGTTGCTGGGGGGCTGTGGAGGGGTATAGGGAATATGTGTTGCTGGGGGGTTGTGGGGGATATGGGGAGTGTGTGTTGCTGGGGTGTGTGGGGGGTATGGGGAGTGTGTGTTGCTGGGGTGTGTGGGGGGTATGGGGAGTGTGTGTTGCTGGGGGCCTGTGGAGGGGGGTATTGGGAGTGTGCGTTGCTGGGGGGCTGTGGAGGGGGGTATTGGGAGTGTGTGTTGCTGGGGGCCTGTGAGGGGGGGTATTGGGAGTGTGTGTTGCTGGGGGCCTGTGAGGGGGGGTATTGGGAGTGTGTTTTGCTGGGGGGCTGTGGAGGGATATAGGGAATATGTGTTGCTGGGGGGTTGTGGGGGCGGGGGGGGGGGGGGGGGAGTGGTATGGAGACCTTTGTGGCATTTCCCAACCATCTATGCACAAGTACATGAAGGAGGTCACGGATGCCCTGTATGCCAGCATGGCCAGTATATTAAATTGGACCTGGACCAGGCCCAGCAGGAAGCCCAGGCTGCAGGATTCCCGGCCATTGCGGGGATGCCAAATGTGCAGGGGGCTGTAGACTGCACCCACGTCGCCCTCAAGGCCCCGGTGAAGAATCCAAGAAGCTTCATGGACAGAAAGGGCTTCCATTCCATCAATGTGCAGTTGGTGTGTGACCATCAGCTGAACATCATGCATGTCTGTGCCAGACACCCTGGCAGTGTGCATGATGGTTTTATATTGAGCATGTCCTGGAGATCTTTGAGGAGGAGCCGAGGGTGCAGAGGTGGTTTGTAGGTGATATGGATTACCCGCTTCAGACTTGGCTGATGATGCCTGTGCAGAGGGCTGATCGTGAGGCGGAGAGCCGTTATAACGTGAGCCATGTTGCCACTTGTTCAATAGTGGAGCAGTGCATAGGGCTCCTCAAAATGTGGTTCAGGTGCCTGGACTGCTCTGGCAGGGCCCTCCAATATAGCCCCCTGATATCGTCCCACATTGTGGTCATGTGGTGTGCCCTACACATGTTTCACAATGCCAAGGGAGGGGGAAGGGTTCAAGCCCGTGTTGGGGCGTTCTATCCAGGAGACTGTGGCTTTGACTACACCTTCTGACTCCCCCTTTCCTGACACTGGGGCATCTCAGCTGCAACGGGATGAAGAGGGTGTCATGGATACATCCCTGACAGCTGGAAGCCAACCAGGGCCATCAAGGTCCAGGTCCTCCAGAGGACGCCCGCCATGTGCATCATGGCCATGGGGCGCAGTAGACAGCTGGCCAATCCCTCTCCAATGTACATCCTGGGGAGACATCAAGACATAGTAGTAGGTCATGTAAAGTTAAGAAGTTGTAGTGGGAATAAGATGGCACGAGTGAAAAAGAACACTAGTTGGAATATTTAGGCACTCGGATGGTGAATTGCGAGGTGGAAGCTAATGCAAAACTGGTCGGCCTCGGAGCTCCCTTCATCTGCTTCCTCCAAAGCGTCCTCTGAGCTGTCAGGGGCAGGATGGTGGGAGTGGCAGTGGGGGCCACAATGCCAGATGGCCCAGGCATGTTGTGGTCCCTTCTTGCAACTCAGGACTCAAGGTTAAGTGCAAGGGAGGGAGGGGAATCTGGGCTGTTTGCAACTTATTTGAGATTTCTCCAACGAGTGGAGGATTGGCAGGTGCTCACTCCTATGCTGCAGCCCAATCATGTTGTCACTTATCGTCCACAACCCCTCCTCTCTTGCAAGCTCCAGTGCCCGCTCCTCAAAGGGGGTGAGGACCTGGATCTCACGGACACCACCCCCTGTCTTCTTCCTCTCCCAGCAATTATGGGCATTCTTCTCCTGTGGGGATAGATGGAAGTCATGATGTGGAGATGCCGGCGTTGGACTGGGGTAAACACAGTAAGAAGTTTAACAACACCAGGTTAAAGTCCAACAGGTTTATTTGGTAGCAAAAGCCACACAAGCTTTCGGAGCTCTAAGCCCCTTCTTCAGGTGAGTGGGAATTCTGTTCACAAACAGAGCATATAAAGACACAGACTCAATTTACATGAATAATGGTTTTATATTGAGGATGTCCCAGAGATCTTTGAGAAGGAGCCGAGGGTGCAGAGGTGGTTCGTAGGTGATATGGATTACCCGCTTCAGACTTGGCAGTGTTCATGTCACACTATTTGTAACTCCCACAGTTGCGTGGACCTGCAGAGTTTCACTGGCTGTCTTGTCTGGAGACAATACATATCTTTTTAGCCTGTCTTGATGCTCTCTCCACTCACATTGTTTCGTTTCTTAAAGACTTGATTAGTTGTAAGTATTCGCATTCCAACCATTATTCATGTAAATTGAGTCTGTGTCTTTATATGCTCTGTTTGTGAACAGAATTCCCACTCACCTGAAGAAGGGGCTTAGAGCTCCGAAAGCTTGTGTGGCTTTTGCTACCAAATAAACCTGTTGGACTTTAACCTGGTGTTGTTAAACTTCTTACTGGGATAGATGGAAGCATATAAAATCTGATGCACGAGTCCTGGAGGGTATCAGGGTGTGGCCCTCAGAGGACAAGGATTGTGATACTCTTGGGGGGGGAGGAGGGAGGTGCTTGGGAGTCCGGGGCTGAAAGCATGAAGGGTGCTGGAGATGGGGAGATTTAGAGAGAAGACGCAACATGTGATTAAACACTCACCCTTGCTGCCCGGATTAGATCATTTAGTATTTTGCAGCACTGCTTCCCAGTTCTCCTGGCCAGTGCCCTGGCACTAACGCATTCTGTCACTGCCTTCCAGGCTGCATTTCCATCCCTTCCTCTGGGATGTCGTCCTGCTGGGTGGAGGCCTTGCCTCTACCACTCCAGCAACCTGGCCCGATCAGCATCAGAAAATCGGGGAGCTGTCTTCCTGGAGGCCATTTCTTCCTGCACTGCCTGCCTGTCTGTCCATCCTTGGGGTTTTTATGGAGCTCTCCCTTGTTAGGGCAGATCAGCTGCAGGCAATTTAGGCGAGTCACCCATCCGTTAGAGCATTCCAGCGAGTTTGATGCAGTTTGCCTTGTTACCATGGAGGGGAAGCCAAGTCAGCACTTGCAAGTGTGCTGATGGATGGGGGGGTGTGGGGGTGGGGGAAATGTGCCGCTGTGATGATCGGGGCAGGGGAGAGAGAGGGTCATGGCAGTCAGCCATAGGGGTCAGAGGGTGATGAGGGGGCCATGTGCAAGGGGTTCAGGGGTTGGTGGGGGGGTAAGGGGGTCAGTAATGTTTGGGGGGATCTCCAATGTCCGTGGAGGGGAAGGGGAAAGCTGTATCTGGCCCGGGGGTGTTCTGTCAGGAGAGCTGCTTTTTTAAAAGTTTTTTCTGTGCATGCGCAGCTTGTGACTCCGATCTGAGCTGCAGGCTGTGTGGTGAATTAAGCTCCGCCCATTGCCCCTAGTGGCTAGAATTGGTCGAGCCCATATCTACAACGACTGAGTACATAAGATTCGGCGTGAAAACCTGCAGAAAAACAGATCAGAAACTCTCTCGTTTTTACGCTAGCTGGACACTTCGAAAAAAATCTCATCAAATTCCGCCCCTTATTTCCTCTTCACAACTTACTCTCCTAACTATATTTGTGTCATCAGGAAGCATAGCAACCAAACAGTCAGTCTCTTCATCTAAGTCATTGATATAGATTGTAAATAGTTGAGGCCCCAGCATTGATTCCTGTGGCACTCCACTCGTTACATCTTTCCAATCCAAAAATGACCAATTTATGCAAACTCTCTGGGCCGGATTTTACCATTCTGATTCTAAGCGCTGAATCTGGCCGTGATTCAGATCCAACTTGGAAATCTGCTCTCAGGTGCCCCCATACGCACTCAGCCTGAAAAAAAAATCATGAGTCTGAATTGCACTGTGCGTGGGGCTTATCGCGTCTGAATGGCACATGTGCAGTGAGAAAAAGATTTGAAAAACGCGCCCCTGTCACATTGCTCCCGGGCCATAAAAAGCAGATAAAACGGCCCAGGGCCAAAAAGTGGGAATGATGCCCCCCACAGACATCGCCCCACCCCTACAACATAACTAGAAGATTCAGATCATAGAAACCCTACAGTGCAGAAGGAGGCCATTCGGCCCATTGAGTCTGCACCGACCACAATCCCACCCAGGCCCTACCCCCATATCCCTACATATTTACCCACTAATCCCTCTAACCTACACATCTCAGGACACTAAGGGACAATTTTAGCATGGCCAATCAACCTAACCCGCACATCTTTGGACTGTGGGAGGAAACCGGAGCACCCGGAGGAAACCCACACAGACACGAGGAGAATGTGCAAACTCCACACAGACAGTGACCCAAACCAGGAATCGAACCCAGGTCCCTGGAACTGTGAAGCAGCAGTGCTAACCACTGTGCTACCATGCCGCCCAACTGTGCTACCGTGCCGCCCATGTGATCATTGTGTAATTTTCTTCATACACAATTATTTTATCCACCTTACTTGGGTGCTGTTGAAAGTAGATTTCTATTATGTTTTCTTTATATTAGGAATTTATCATTTCTACATCAACATAAAACACACCTAGGTGAGGATAGCAGAACAGATACAGATCATTGTTCTCTGTATTCAGTATTACCAATGTGACTTATTACCAACTGTCCCCCTTATCCACCCACTCCCACCTTAAAAAAGCCGATCACGACCCTCTGCCCTCCTTCCCCCCCACCGATTGCCCGCAGAGTGGCAGCGATCCCCCCCTGCATCCCCCGCCCACCCCCAACCAGAGATACATCTTACTCGCCTCCCTCCTCCCCAGAGAATGATCGGGCCTCCCTCCTCCCTTCCCCCAAACCAGAGGGCGATCTGGCCTCCCTCATCCCCCGCCACCAGACAATGATCTGGCCTCCCTCCCCCCACTCCCGCCCGAGAATGATTGGGCCTCCCTCCTTCCTCCCCCCCAACCAGAGATGTCAGAGAGCCGTTGGAAGCTCTGAACCTACCTCTTCAGAAGCTGGAGTGCCCGAAACAGACCTTTGCCGAGCATGTCTGTTTCGTGCTGAATCTGGACAGGCGAATGCGATGGTAAAGGGGGAAATGCTGGTAAAGTTGGGCGGGCAACCCATTAATTCAATATAAATGCATGTAAGTTCGGGCGTGATTCGGATCGCAGCCATTTTTGGGCCTTGGTAAAGTGGGCATCTGCGCAGACGCGGGCGCGGATCGCATTCATGGCTTCATGCCCACCTTTACCAAGTTTTCACTCCCGAAAATGGGCGCGAAGCAATGGTAAAATTGGGCCCTCTGTTTCTTGTTAGCTAACCAATCCTCTATCCATGCTGTCCATGCTAGGGGATTCTCACAGTAACTTCATTGCAGTGTTAGTGTAAGCCTATTTGTAACACTAATAAATAAACTTTAATAGCTTAAACTTCTATTATCCTTTACAGCATGAGTTCCCTTTTTGCTTTGTTGTGTCACCTTGTCAACTGCCTTCTGGAAATCCAAAACACAACATCAGTGGGTTTCCATTTATCCATTTTGCTTATTACTTCCTCAAATAATCCTAATAAATTAGTCAGACACGATTTCCCTTTGAGAAAATCCTGCTAACTCTGCCTGGTTGCATTGAATAAATGATTTGCGATTGCCTGATTTTGATTAATTCCAGCATTTTGCCTATGGCAGATATTAAGCTAACGAGCCTATAGTTTCTGGCTTTCTGTCTCCTCCTTTCCTAAATGTCCATATTACATTCACTATTTTGCCATCTGATGCGGCCTTTACGAAATCTCGGGAATTTTGGAGAGTTAATGCCGGTGCATCTATTACCTTCGCAGCCACATCCTTTGAGACCCGAGGATGAAGTACATTAGGATCTGGCTACATGTCGGCATTCAGTTCTAATAATTTTCTCAATGTACCTATTCCATGGTGATTGTCATTTTTTATGTTCTTCCCTCACATTCACCTTTTGATTTATAGTTACGTCTAGGATGTTGTTTGTGTTCTACATGGAATTCAGATGCAAATTATCTATTCAATTCAACTGCCATTTCCTCATTTCCCATTATTAATTCCCCATTCCCACTCTCGAGAAGAGCAACACTCACTTTAATTAATCATTTTTCTTTTTGAATACTTGTCGAAAGTCTTATTATCTGTGTTTATATTTCTAGTTAGCTTTATTTCATACTCTAACTTCTCTCTTCTGTTAGTATTTTTTGGGGTGTTTAACCTCCAAAACCAATTACTCAATATTAATTTGTTCTTTTGAGGTTTTAATCACTCAGACAATAAGAGATAATTTGGTGATGTACACAGAGCACAATTACAAAACAACAAAATTTATACTTAACAAGTTAAGGCAGCGATGTTACTGGCTTAACATGGTTCTTGCTTCTGAATTCAGCCTAAGGTGTGAGATGACACTTTCTATGGAGTCCTCTGGTCTTCTGCTTTCAGCTGACAAGCAGTCTTCATTTTTATATTTAGAGTAAGTAGTAGCTCAAAGATAGTGCATTTTAACTCATTCCAAAGCACAACCCATGTATATGATCACTGATGTTACTGATTACTGATTGGCTCATGTGGAACATGAGCCAATCAGGAGTATAGAAACACAGAGGGACCTCGGTGTGCAAGTCCACAAATCCTTGAAGGTGGCAACACAGGTGGAGAAGGTGGTGAAGAAGGCATATGGTATGCTTGCCTTTATAGGACTGGGTATAGAGTATAAAAGCTGGAGTCTGATGATGCAGCTGTATAGAACGCTGGTTAGGCCACATTTGGAGTACTGCGTCCAGTTCTGGTCGCCGCACTACCAGAAGGACGTGGAGGCATTGGAGAGAGTGCAGAGAAGGTTTACCAGGATGTTGCCTGGTATGGAGGGTCTTAGCTATGAGGAGAGATTGGGTAGACTGGGGTTGTTCTCCTTGGAAAGATGGAGAATGAGGGGAGATCTAATAGAGGTATACAAGATTATGAAGGGTATAGATAGGGTGAACAGTGGGAAGCTTTTTCCCAGGTCGGAGGTGACGATCACGAGGGGTCACGGGCTCAAGCTGAGAGGGGCGAAGTATAACTCAGACATCAGAGGGACGTTTTTTACACAGAGGGTGGTGGGGGCCTGGAATGCGCTGCCAAGTAGGGTGGTGGAGGCAGGCACGCTGACATCGTTTAAGACTTACCTGGATAGTCACATGAGCAGCCTGGGAATGGAGGGATACAAACGATTGGTCTAGTTGGACCAAGGAGCGGCACAGGCTTGGAGGGCCGAAGGGCCTGTTTCCTGTGCTGTACTGTTCTTTGTTCTTTGTTCTTTGTATGATCAGGCCCTGATACATCGAGCAGGATTATGATCAGTTTCTAGTTGGTTTCTCAAAGGTGATGGTCATCCATTGATGTATTTTCATATTGTTCCCTCACTGGGCCTTTAAGGTGTCAATTACTTGTGGGGCCAGCCCTCTCATAGAATCATCGAATCCCTACAGTGCAGACGAGGCCATTCGACCCATCGAGTCTGTACCGATTCTCTGACAGGGGTACCTTACCCAGGCCCTCTCCTCCACCCTATCCTTGTAACCCCATACATTTTCCATGGCTAATCCATCTAACCTACATGTCTTGGGACAATAAGGGGCAATTTAGCATGGCCAATCCACCCAACCCGCATATCTTTGGACCTTGGGAGGAAACCCACACAAACACGGGAAGAACGTCCAATCTTCGCACAGTCATCTAAAACCAGAATTGAACACAAATCCCTGGTGCTGTGAGGCAGCAGTGCTAACCACTGTGCCACCGTGCCACTTCTCATTATAATGTTTCTGTCATTTCATTCAATTTTATTACTTTTTTCAAAGATAATGGGTCCTTCGGATGATTTTGATGTCTGCTTTATTTGAGATAAGAGCATGATCCCTAATTGATCTGTAGGTATCAGCGCTGCACCTGCTGTGGAACTTCATTAAAACAGGTGCTTGTTAATGTGTTTTCATTGGGAGAACTGCTCTGCTATTGTGTGTTTTGTTGTAGCTGTCAGTGCTTGGGATAAGTCAATTAAAAACACTGAAAGATGCACAGCCGTACAAAAATTACAAAGTTACAGAAATTACACAAAATCTATTTAAAATATAGATAAAATCAGTGCTCAAAAGTGATTGGTGTGCTAAATATCACATGACAGATTCAACTAATAAATATTCTTAAGTAATGAAAGTGAAAAGAACTACAGAATTACCAAAGCTAATTACAGAACTTCATTCTAGATTTCTCCAGGAAGGAGAGCGTGGGAAGTGCTGAGTGCATACTAGCCCCACTGCACCCGAACAGGCACCAGAGTGTGGCGACTCGGGGATTTTCACAGTAACTTCATTGCAGTGTTTATGTAAGCCTACTTGTTACACTAATAAATAAACTTAAACTTAAAAAATTAAAACTTCACAACCTCTTTAAAGCAAGAGGAAACCTGAACTGAAGGCAAGGTAAGGCCTGCAATCGACTCCTCCTGGCCCCTCTCTCCAAAATGACAATTCTGGGACCCCCGGCCCGGGTTGAACTTATCAGTGTCCTCGAGTCCTCTCTGGTGCCCTCTGAGTGGTACACATCCCACAGGTGCCTGTGCGCTCACCTCCGAAATCCCCCTCGGAGGTTACAGCACCAGGTTCACGCTTATGTAGAGCTGTTGATCTTATGCCAGGATTCGCTGAATATCCAGTGGGGGGGGGAAATCCCGGAGAGAGTGTTCACTGATGATATATTATTGTATTAAAATGAGCTTCCTGGAGTCCCGCGGCACGTTCCACGCCACTCCACTGGCGAGGGGCCGGGAAGATCAGAATTTGGAAACTCGCCGGCACGAATCACACTCTGGAGTTTGAGCACGTGTCTCATTCCTGCAAGTGCTGAGTATGGGCCCAAAAGTACCCTCTTTAGGTTTTAATTTCTAGGGAGGTTGATGGTCCCAGACCAGAACTGTTCAACTTTTATGTCTTGCATCACTGGTTTGGACCACATAGTTTTTCTCGCTTGTCAAGCGTGAGTGTGATGGTAACAAAGACCAAGTCATGTGATGAGCTAATTTCCTAGAATCCAGCATAAAATCATATTGGTTGACTTACTTCAATTATTTGACTGATGCCCATAACTAAGCTACAAACTACTTGACAATAATGATCAAACTTCAAATTTTCTACACTTTTATATAGTCATTCTTTGCTTCTTTTTACATTCTTTCCGATCTTTTGACCTGCCACTAATCTTCCTGGAATTGTATGCCTTTCTTTCAATTTGATACTGGATTGGATTCTGTAACCTTGCTGGCAGCGGTGATTCTCCTGTCCTGCTGCAGTGAACAGAGATATGGCTGAGCGCCAAATTTTCAGTTCTTAGTGAGGCATGAATGACTGGAAATTCCAGCCATTATCTTCAACTTCTTTAGTTAACCCCAGATGGTGCATCCTTCTTCTTAAGCATTTCTTCCTTATTGGAATAGATCTTTGCTATGGAATATCTCCCTAAATGTCTGCATCTCTACTGAACTATCCCTTAAACTAATTTCCCAATTCACTTTAGCTACCTCAGTCTTCACACCTCATAATTGTCCTTATTTAAGTTCAAGACATTAGTCTTTGATCCACTCTTCTCTCCCTCAAATTGAGCCCAAAATTCAATTATGATTGTTACTATCTAGAGCCTTTTGCTACCATGTCATTAATTAATCCTGTCATATTGCACATTACCAGATCTTGAATGGCCTGTTGTTTGGTTGGCTTTAGAACTTGCTGCTCAAAGAAACGGTTCCAAAAACACTCTGAACTCATCTTAATGGCTGCCTTTCACAATCTGATTCATCCAATCCATCTGTAGATTAAAATCACTCATAATGATCACTGTATCTTTCTCACAAGCCCTCATTATTGCGTGCTCTATACATTGTTCTACAGTGTGGTGACTGTTAAGGATCCTGTCAACCACTCCCACAAGTAACTTCTTTCCTTTGCTATTTCTTATCTCCATCCAAACGGATTTTACATCTTAAACTTTAGAATGAAGCCATCTCTCTCTATGTATAAATATCATCCCTAATTAACAGAGCTACCCTTCTACCTTTTTGTATTTTCCTGTCCTTCGGAACTATCATATACTTTGAATATTCAGGTCCCACCCTTTGCCATCTTGCAGCCATGTCTTGGTCGTGGCTATCAGATCATTTATTTCGATTTTAGCTGAAAATTCATCTGTTGTTACGAATGCTAAAGAAATCTTTAGTTCCCTCTTTTTGATTTTTTTTGCAAACTGTAGCCTTATCTATTGATGCTTTCCTTAAATTGTACAGTTCCCAGTATTTCCAGTACTGGTGCTTGTGCCCATGAATCAAAACAAATTGCTCCCATTCCAACCTTTGATCTATGCCTTCAACTCTCTAATCTCTTTTACCCTCTGCAAATTTGTTCATGGGTCAGGTAATCCACAGGTTATTGCCATTGAGGTTCTGCTTTCAATTTAGCTCCTAGATGCTGAGACATCCTAAGCCGAAACTTTTTCCTAGTCCTAACTATGTCGTTGATACTTACCTAGACCATGATCACTGGACCCTCCCCTTCCCACTGCAGGTTCCTCTTCAGCCTAGAGCAGATGTCCCACACTCTGGCCCCAGGAAGGCAATGCAAGATCATGCACTCGGCTATAGAGAACTGTGTCTATCCCCCAAGTCCCAACTGTCGGTGCTGTTGGGGAACATTGGCCCTTTGTGTCCACCTCAAGACTTGCTTTCTCATCTATTTTTGCATCATCAAAAAAATTGGCTGGAACTCGCTCTATCCCTTCATCCAAGTCATTAATATAGACTATACGTAATTGAAAACCCAGCACCAAATCCTATGGCAACCCACTACTTACAGTTTGCCAACCTGAAATTTGCCCATTTATCCATTGACTGTTTTTTCTGTTCGCTACCAATCCCATATTGATGCTAATACAATGCTCCGGACACCATGAATTCTTTCTTGTGCAGTAACCTTTTTATGTGGCACCTTATGAAATGTTTTTTGACAATCTAAATACAGCATATCCCCTGATTCCCCTTTATCCATCCTGCTCATTATACCTTCAAAGAACTCGAATAAATTTATCAAACAGGATTTCCTTGTCATAAAATCATGGTGGCTCTTACCTGACGGCATTATGATTATATGGCGGGAATTTTACAGCCGTTCATGCTGGTGGGATCTTCCCGTCCCGGTGATGGCCTAATCTCTGCCATGGCTTTCCTGGCAGTGTGAGGTAAATTCAATGGGAAATCCCATTGGTAGCAGTGGGACCAGATGATCCCGCCACTGGTGAATGGTGCGCCTACCTCCCACTGCAAGAAATACATGCAGGAAAATCTCACCCTCTACATTTCCTGCTACTACTTCCTCAATAATGGATTGCAGCATTTGACCAATGACAGCTGTTATGCTAACTGACCCATGGCCTCCTGTTTTCTGCCTCTTTCCTTTCTTGAATTGCGTTTGCAGTTTTGCATCCCACTGGCAGAATCAAGGGAATTTTGAAAGCTTGCAAGCAGTGCATCCAGTATCTCTGCAGACCCTTCCTCTGAGACCCTGAGATACATGTCATCATGGCCAGGGAGTTGTCAGCCCTTAGACCCAATTGGTTTTCTCTATTGTTTTAAGCTTCTCCTTTCCCTTTTCCCCTTGATTTTCTACTATCTTTGAGATGTCTTTAGTGACTTCCACTGTGAAGTCAGATCTTACCACCATTCACGCCGGTGGGATTTTCCCATCGCGCCACAGTGAACGAAGATTTGGCTGGCCACCAAATTCTCCGACTTTTCTGCAGCAGGAGCGTGGCGCGGACGGATGGTAAGATCGCGCCCAAAGTATTTGTTCAAAGTCTGCTATTTCCTTGTTTCCCATTATTATTTTCCCAGTCTCATCCTCTAAGGGACCAATGTTTATTTTTGCTACTCTTTTCCTTTCCACACGCTTGCAGGAGGTCCATTTTTCTGTATTTATATTTCTTGCTTGTTTACTCTCATATTCTAATTTATTCTTTGTTATTATTTTTCCAGTCACCCTTTGCTGGATTCTAAAATTTTCCCAATGTTCTATACATACGATTAATAAGAACAATCCCAACACAAACCTTGATGAAATATCATTCATCCCATTTCTCCATTTCAGAAAGCCTAAGTAACTTTTTTTCACCCCATATACATTATGATACATTATTCCTTGGGTACTAATGTGCTATCTGATACTAATGCCTGTTGACCACTTAAATAAGTGTCAACTTGACAAAGTGTTAACATTTTCCACATTGAGTCTGAAAGTTATAGATTCATGTTTCATTCTAGGACTTCGGTATATAATCTAGGCAGAGAGGTCGGTTTCTTTTTTAATATTAAATCTTCCCCACTAGTTTCTGGCAGGCATGTGCGCCGGAATTCTACCACCGTGTCTGCCACGGAATCGGAGCGGGCGAGAGACGGACAACAGAAATGCCTGTTGACCTCGGGCGGGAATTTTCAGTCTCGCTCGAGTGAGGCCATAAAATCCCACCCGTGGTGTTAAAATTGGGACCTAGTATCTGCCTTCTTAATTATTCTTTATTTTTAAAAATATCAGTTAGATCACACCCGCAACTTCTAAATTCAGAGGAATACAATCCAAGTTTGTGTACCTTGTTGCCATAATTTAAATCATAATGTCATCTTGGTTTACCTATTCTTTAGCTCCTCTATGGCCAGTGTATCTCTCCTGAGGTTCAGTGTTTAAAACTGCTACACTCAGTGTAGTGATATGGGTAATGGTAACCAGAGTAGCAGGAAGGGACAGAGTGCGTGTATGATCAGAGTCAGGAAAAAAATGGCTTTAAAAAGACGGAAGGGGAGAAGAGCTAAGGTAGAGAGAGATTTAGAAATCCAAAGATAGAAGATAAAAGTATATTGATGTGAGTAAAGACACACTGGAAGAGCCAGAGCAATTAATGTTAATAGCCCATCAGAGAGTAAGGTTGTGCAGGGAATAGTAGTTAAAAATTAAAATTTAAGTCACTTTATCTGAATGTGTGGAGCGTCCACAATAAAATCAATAAACTAATGGCACAAATAGAGATGATGTGGAGATGCCGGCGTTGGACTGGGGTAAGCACAGTAAGAAGTCTCACAACACCAGGTTAAAGTCCAACAGGTTTATTTGGTAGCAAATAACAGATGCTGGTATACAGATACAGCAAGTAATTAGGCAAGCTAATAGAATGTTATCATTTATTGTGAGGGGAATTGATTACAAAAGTAGGGAGGTTATGCTTTAGTTATTGGTGCACTGGTACAGGGCATTGGTGAGACCATATCTAGAATATTGTGTAGGAGTATTGTATCTGGAGTATTGGTCTCCTTACTAAAGGAAAGATGTAAATGTACTATAAGTCAATCTAGATAAGGTTTATTAGACTATTATCAGAAATGGGTGTGTTGTCTTATGAGGAAAGGTTGGAGGTGTTAGGTTTGTATCCACTAAAGTTTAGAAGAGTAAAAGGTGACTTGATCAAAACCTTTCAGACCCTGAGGGGCATTAACATGTGGATGTGGAAAGGATGTTTCCTCTTGTCGGAGAATCTAGAACTAAGAATCACTGTTTAAAAATAATTGGCCACTTATTTAAGACCAAGATGAGGAGATGTCTTTTCTCTCAGACAGTTGTGATTCTCTGGAACTCTCTTCCTCAAAAGGCACTGAAAGCCGAGTCTTTGAATATTTTTAAGGCAGAGCGAGATGGATTCTTGATTAACAAGGAGGTGAAAGGTTATTGGGACTAGGCAGGAATGTAGGATTGAAGTTACAAGCAGATTAGGAAAGATCTTAATGAATGACAGAGCGGGCTCGAGGGGCCAAGTGGCCAACGATTGCTCCTAATTTGTATGTTCATATGTAAATGGTTTTGATTTAATTATCATTACAGAGACATGCTTACAAGGTGAACCTGGTTGGGAAATAAATATTCCAGTGTACATATTTCAAAAAGACAGGCCAAATGGAAAAGGGGATGGAGTCGCTCTGATAATAAAGGATGAGATAAAGACAGGAAAAGATCTTGGCTCAGATATCAGGAAGTAGAATCAGTATGGGTGGAGGTTAGAAGTAGAGAGGGGCAAAAATGCTGGTGGGAGCTGCTTATTGCCCCCTAAGAGTAGTTATACCATTGGACAGAGCATTAAACAACATATTATTGGAGCTTATAAATAAGACAATGTACTAATTGTGGGAGACTTTAATATTCCTGATGCGCATCAATTGGACACGAGGCTCGAAGCTTCAGTAAAAGAAGGCTTTTATTAACTAACAATGGAGCTATCAGAACTTTAACACACTATCCCAGACTGAAGGGGTCCCGTCCGAGCAGGGAGTCTTATACCTCTCCCAGGAGGCGGAGCCCGACTGGGATGTGCCACAACAGTAACAAACACAGGTGTAACAATCCCACCCTAACCCAACAGCAACATTAGTACAATCCCACAGTAACCTATATACATTCCTGTAGTACTGGCCAGCCCTGGCTCAGTACTATCCAGTGGGAACCAACGATGGTTCACCACATTCACCCCTCCTTTGAGAACAAAGGCCGGCGGGGTACGAAAACAGACTAAAATGTCAGCAGATTATAAGTTCAGACGGTCTGGAGGACCGCACAGTCGTTGTGACCTCCTCAATACCGGCGGTGACACCGGAGTAGGCACTTGCGGTGGCGTTCTCCCCAAAACGGCGTCCAGCTGTTCTCCCACGGACTCACAGGCCGGTTGACCCTGATGAGACGGTAGTGCAGGGGATCCTGACACATCCTGCGGTGGCGACCATCTTCGGGGCTCAGGCAAGCTGTGCATTGGAGTAAAACTGTTAAGCAATGGTCCCGATGCTGCCCGCGCTATGTCCGGGGAAGAAATAAGGGATAATGGATTCGTCACTGGGGGTATGGGAGCGACAGGAGTTGCTACGTCCCCTGCAGGCGCCAGGTCTCGGATCGAGACTGTGTCCTCTCGCCCGTCAGGATATGCCACATAGGCATACTGAGGGTTGGCGTGGAGGAGGTGGACCTGTTCGACCAAGGGGTCGGACTTGCGGGCCCTTACATGTCGCCGCAGGAGGACGGGTCCTGGGTACGTCAACCAGGCTGGTAAAGATATCCCCGAGGAAGACTTCCGAGGGAATGAGAACATCCTCTCGTGGGGAGTAGCATTGGTTGCCGTACACAGGAGGGAGCGAATAGAGTGAAGCGCATCAGGGAGGACCTCCTGCCAACGGGAGACTGGAAGACCTTTGGATTTCAACGCCAATAGGACAGCCTTCCAGACTGCAGCATTCTCTCGTTCCACCTGTCCATTACCCCTAGGGTTGTAACTCGTGGTCCTACTAGAGGCAATCCCGTATGAGAGCAGGAATTGCCTCAAGTCATCACTCATGAACGACGAGCCCCTGTCGCTATGGATATAACTGGGGTACCCGAACAGGGTAAAAAGATCACGGAATGCCTTGATCACCGTGGCAGCTGATGTGTCCGAGCAGGGGACAACAAACGGGAACCGGGAGTACTCATCGATTATGTTCAGAAAGTACACGTTCCGATCTGTTGAGGGAAGGGGGCCCTTAAAATCAACACTCAGCCTCTCGAAGGTGCGAGTGGCCTTGACCAAATGTGCCCGGTCAGGTCGGTAAAAGTGCGGTTTGCATTCCGCGCAAATCCGACAGCTCCTTGTTACCGACCTGACGTCCTCCACCGAGTAAGGCAGGTTGCGGGCTTTGACGAAGTGGTAGAGCCGAGTGACCCCAGGATAGCACAGATCATTATGGAGGGCATTCAAGCGATCCTCCTGAATACTAGCGTATGTTCCGCGCGAGAGGGCATCCGAGGGCTCATTGAGTTTCCCTGGACGATACATGATATCGTAGTTATAGGTGGAGAGTTCAATTCTCCACCGCAAGATCTTGTCATTCTTGATCTTGCCCCTCTGCGAGTTGTTGAACATGAACGCCACGGACCGCTGGTCCGTGATCAGGGTGAACCGCTTTCCCGCCAGGTAATGGCGCCAGTGTCTGACGGCCTCCACAATGGCCTGGGCCTCCTTCTCCACCGCTGAATGCCGAATTTCGGGGCCTTGGAGGGTGCGGGAAAAAAACGCGACGGGCCTGCCCGCCTGGTTAAGTGTGGCGGCCAGGGCGAAATCAGATGCATCGCTTTCCACCTGAAAAGGGATGGATTCGTCTACCGCGTGCATCGTGGCTTTCGCGATGTCGTCTTTCAATTTCTTGAAGGCCAATTGGGCCTCTGGCGTGAGTGGAAAAGTCGTGGACTTAATAAGCGGACGGGCTTTGTCCGCGTAGTTGGGGACCCACTGCGCATAATAGGAGAAGAAGCCTAGGCATCTTCTCAGTGCTTTTGCGCTAGCGGGCAAGGGAAGTTCAGCAAGGGGGCGCATACGGTCTGGATCAGGGCCAATGACCCCGTTTTCCACCACGTATCCCAGGATGGCTAACCGCGCGCACGGAATACACACTTCTCCCTGTTGTAGGTCAAGTTCAGGCGAGATGCAGTGCGTAAGAAGTTATGGAGATTTGTGTCATGGTCCTGCTGATCATGGCCGCAGATGGTGACATTATCCAGGTACGGGAAGGTAGCCTGCAGCCCGTTCTGGTCCACCATTCGGTCCATAGCATGCTGGAAGACCGAGACCCCATTGGTGACACAAAATGGAACCCTAAGAAAATGATACAAACGACCATCCGCCTCAAAGGCCGTGTATTATCGGTGCTCTGGGCGAATGGGGAGTTGGTGGTAGGCGGACTTGAGGTCTATGGTGGAGAACACCCGGTACTGCGCAATCTGATTGACCATATCAGATATGCGCGGGAGAGGATACGCATCCAGCTGCGTATATCGGTTAATGGTCTGACTGTAATCAATGACCATCCGGGGTTTGTTCCCGCTCTTGACCACCACAACCTGTGCTCTCCACGGACTAACACTGGGCTGTATGATCCCTTCTTTGAGGAGTCGCTGAACCTCAGATCTGATGAAGATCCGATCCTCAGTGCTGTAACGCCTACTTTTAGTAGCGATGGGCTTGCAGCCTGGTACCAGTATCTGAAATAAAGAGGGTGTGGTGATCTTTAATGTAGAAAGATTGCAGGCGGGGCGCGTTGGGCAATTTGGAGACTGCAGCAGTTCTCCCACTGCCAGCGAAGGGAGTGGCCCACCATACTGTAGGGTTACACTCCTCAAGTGGACTATGAAGTTTAGTCCGAGAAGAATTGGTGCGCAAAGATACGGCAACACAAGGAGCCTGAAACGCTCGTAAATTGTGCCTTGTACTTTCAAGGTTACCACACAACTTCCTAGCACGGCGACAGACCGGGACCTTGATGCCATAGAGATTGTCTGTTTGGCAGGTTGAATCTGGAGTCCACACCTCTTCACAGTGTCAGGGTGGATAAAGCTCTCAGTGCTCCCGCTGTCAAACAGACAATAAAGCACATGATTGTTTACCTGGATATCCATCATTGAACGATCAAGCCTGTGAGGCTTAGCCTGGTCCAGGATGATCGATGCCACCGTTGGTCCATGAACGTCACTGCAGGCAGCTGAAGTCGATGCTGAGGACCCCTGCTGGTCGCTCGTGGTCATCGTCGACCAACATGGCCGCCCCCATGAATCGCACATGGGTGAGGGCGCCAAACTCAGCGACCCCTGGTGGTCATACTCCTCCGACTCCGTCGACCGCAATGGCGTCATCCTGGACTCGCACGTGGATGAACTCCGCGAGGACTTCGACGACGATGGTGATGATCCCAGTTCCGAAGAGTCGCAGGCCGCACTGCCGTTCTTGGGCTTCGATCTGCACACCTTTGCATAGTGCCCCTTTTTACCGCATGCGGTACAGATTACCGCTTTAGCGGGACACTTTTGTTGGGTATGTTTTGCTCCTCCGCAGAAATAGCACCGCGGGCCGCATGGGGCTGCAGCCGTCGTCTGGCCCACATGGGAGCACGCCATTACACAGCACTTCAAGCCCGAGGGGCGAGGAGGGATTTGCGACTGCTCCTGCCACCTTGTCTCCACGTGGTCCTCTGGATATAGGACTAAGCACTTCGAAGCCGACTCGAGCATTTCAGCTAATTCCATGGCCTGGGTAAGATTGAGATTACCCTTTTCTAGCAGTTTGAGACGGATGTATGAAGACCCGACCCCGGCCACAAACGCATCTCGGGCGAGGTCGTACATGCTCTGCTCAGCCGACACAGCTTTGCAGTCACAGCCCCTGGCTAGCTGTAAGAGCTCATTGGCGTAGTCCTCCATGGTTTCGCCCGACTGCCGACATCGTGTAGCGAGGAGGTAACGAGCGTGGATCTCGTTAGGAGGTTTCGTATAGCGCTTCTTTAGAAGCTCGAGGGCCCTAGGGTAAGTGGTGGCCGCACGGATCGCGAGGTAGACTGTGTCGCTTACCCTCGCATGGAGGACCCGGAGTCTGTCATCATCTGTGGTGACTGCTGCGGAGGCTGCTAGGTAATCTTCAAAACACTTCAGCCAGTGGTCGATGGTGTTAGCAGCGCCCACCGCACGTGGATCTAGCGTCAGACGTTCTGGCTTGAGGATTTGCTCCATACTCTCCTTTCTTTTTTTCTTCCGTCGTGAGTTTAATTTTAGTTAATAAAATTGATGCGCATCAATTGGACACGAGGCTCGAAGCTTCAGTAAAAGAAGGCTTTTATTAACTAACAATGGAGCTATCGGAACTTTAACACACTATCCCAGACTGAAGGGGTCCCGTCCGAGCAGGGAGTCTTATACCTCTCCCAGGAGGCGGAGCCCGACTGGGATGTGCCACAACAGTAACAAACACAGGTGTAACAATCCCACCCTAACCCAACAGCAACATTAGTACAATCCCACAGTAACCTATATACATTCCTGTAGTACTGGCCAGCCCTGGCTCAGTACTATCCAGTGGGAACCAACGATGGTTCACCACAATTCCTATAGACTGGAGCGAAAAAATTGCATAGGTGGTCTGGAAGCTGAATGCGTGGAATGCTTTTGTGAGAGTTTCCTGGAGCAATATATTGTGGAACCAAATAGGAATAAGGCTATTTTTGATCTAGTATTGTGCAATGAGGCAGTTCATTAGGAAAGTCATGAAAGCTCCACTGGGAAATTGTGGTCATAACTCCAGTAAATTCCACACTAAATTTGAAAATGATATTCTCTATTCACAAACAAGAATCTTAAACTTAAACAAAGCTAATTACACAGGTATGAGGGGAGGGGAGAGCTGGCTAAGATTGATTAGGTAAATAGACTTAAAGGTATGACTGTAAATAAAGTGGGAAATATTTAAAGAAGCAATTCAAAATGTTCAACAAAAATACATGCCATTGTAAACCAAAACCTGAGTGAGAAAAATTCATATATGATGTGGTGATTTGTAGTGTTTGATCCTTTAAGGGCAACAAGCAGACTAAGGTTCACCTGGCTTGGGGGACCAATTGGGAGTGAGACTGGGTAATGACCCCAGGAGATGGAGTCCTCTCTTAGGCAGAAGGCATTGAGGGGACTAGGGCAGCCATGTGAGCTGCTGGCCTCTGCAGTTTTTCTTAATAATAAATACATTTTGTGTTTCTAATGAAGTCCGTGAAAGTGCATCATTTGCACATGGCTTACTCAGGGGTTAAGGTTAGTATTAGATTTAAAGAAGAGGTTTATAATATTGCTAAGAATAGTAATAGATCTGATTACCTCCATGCCTGTGGGTAATTTGTTGGAGGTGAGGTACACCAAAGCAATGAAGAAAATGGAGAAGCAAGTTGGGGCAATAGCAGCCCTGTTTGCCCCCGCTTTCACTAAGATCAGATTTGTGATGCTTCTTTTGGTAAGGATCATGGTTCGCCTGTCATCATAAAGTAGGTGCGAGATGGTGTCAGATTTCTGAGGGCAGCTAAATATTAGGATGATAGTCCATAAGTCTTTGCAGTTGACAGAATCAAACCACAGCCTTCAATGTAGTGCCTACTTTCAGCCAACCATGACCCCCATTACCTGCTCCAGCCACACTGCACCTTCCCTTTCAGAATTGTCAGCTAGTTTTAAGCAGTGCAGGCTGACTTTGAACATTGCTAAATATTTGCTATACTGGCTGCCTCCTAATGTGTGCAGACATTGAAAAGTGTGGTTAGCACAGTTTAGACACAAAGATAATTCAAATGAGCAGGCAGCACACAAACTTGGCATGCAATTGCAATCAATGGGCATGGGTTAATTGCGATCCCTATGCCCACTTCTGGGGGCTAACCAATTTAGCAATCTCTGAACCTTCATTCAAAATATTAATAGATGTGGTGAAATGCTGAGGACCCATTACAGATCCTTGGGAACATCATTTTTCATATTCTGTTCATCTGAAAGGATTCTTTTTATCCCTACTCTCTCTCTCTTACTGCCAAACATATTACCAGCCTATCCCACAAGGTTACCTTCAATTCTGTCCACTTCCATGTTTTCAAATGGTGCCTTGTGCCGAAAGGTACTAATTAGCTTCTGGAAGTTCATTCAGACAACATCCATCGGAACTGTCCGATCAATCATTCTAGTGATCTCATGGACTTCATCTAGATTATTCAGAGATGGCTTACCCTTTACAAACTCATTGATCAGCTAAAGCTTCTCCAAATGCTCAATGTCTCCAATTATAGATTAAGTTTGAATCGCCTAACATGAGAAAGGAAATTATGATTGGTGGTGTTTCCATATGAATGGTTAACCTCCTGGAGTCATGTTCCTCTATAATTTATCATCTGTGTTAACCCAAGATGTTAACATTAAAAACTGGAGATGAAATATATCATAGTCAACAGAAAAGTAAAATATGCTGGTGAGAAGAAACTGGGTCAATAATTCAGTGAGTGTGGGTTCAAATCCCAACCTGGCAGTTTGAAAGCATGTGCTCAGTTTCAAAATTAATCCATAAATAAAAAGCTTAATACATATGACTATGAAATACTAGACTGGTTTACTAATTAATGGCCAGTAGGAGCAGCAGTTTAGTGAAGGAAACCTACTTTTTTACCCCTCTCTAGTTTATGTGCAACTCCTTATCCATTCTGATGTGGCTAACTCTTCATTCCACTCTGAAGGAGCTTTACGAAAGACTTGGGTTCTATGCAAATCATTTCTAGAAGTCTCACCATCAGCTTCTCAGGGCTATTAGGGATGAACAACTGAAGAAGGGAAAGGGTTAATGTTTTTTTGTACTCAATGTATTTTGTGCCTAAAAGGTTGAACTTTGTACCTGGAATGTATCACAAACATAACTCTTCCTTATGGCTAGCCTCCTTTTTGTTTATATTGCTCCTGGTAGTAATACAGGCCATTTGTTCTTGGTTTCATCTTTTACTTTTAGTATAAGCCATTTGTTCATGGTTCCCTCGCTTGTTTATATCATTCTGATAAAACAGACAGTTGAATATAGATGTTAGTCTTTCTTTCTCGTAGGCTTGTCTATGATTTAAACAGAGGAAGCAGCGACCGAATGGTAGAGTGCGAGAATGGCCGTTTGAAGGAGGACTCCCACTGGGACAGTTGCACTCAGTCACTCAGTCACCTCAAAGGAAAAGCAGGGGACCAGAGGTGACCCCTTGGCTTTGACTACCAGGAGAATTGTGCTTTATGACCCAAGAATACCAGATGGTCTCTAACCATGATCCAGAGACTATCAGAAGCTGTTAAAGGAACTATAATTTACGATCAAGGACTGTTAACTGGACTTTGCTTTATGGCTTGTATTGGGAACCCTGATGTATAAATATCCATGCTTCTTGTGTTCAGGGAGAACTTTGGCTTCCGCTTTCAAGGGGTCAAGTTCTCCCATAAGCTTGTGAGAATAAAGCCTGACTGTAGTTTGACTCAAACCAGCCTATAGAGGTATATTTTCCGACTTCAACAACTAATGCCAAAGCAAAACATGGCGCATGTTGCTAAGTCCAATGAAAGGTCATTGGCCCCGAACATTGGACGGTCCTGCTGCTGTCAATGGGGTTTCCCATTGTTCACATCCTCCGCTGCCAGGGAACCTGCAGCAGGAGATCACTGTCAGCCAGACTGGAAGATCCTTCCAGTGGGAACGGCTGGAAAATTCTGCCCGTTAACTTTGTTTTTCTCCACAGATGCTGCATGGACCATTCAGTATTTCCAATATTTTTTGTTTTTGTCTGGTGAAACTTGCCTGTGACACTCACATCCTGGGAATGATTTTTTAAAACAACACCAGACAGTAATGCAAGAGTAAATTTTGAACATTATTTTCTGATATACACTGGATGCAGGTGAAGCCCAGCTGACAACATGACACTTCATAAAATGTATCCTGTAATACATGGCTGCTTGTTAACTGATAAATAAGCTTTTAGAGGAAAAAATGATGTTACAGCAATAACAAAATCTAATCATAGAAACATAGAAAACCTACAGCACAAAACAGGCCCTTCGGCCCCACAAGTTGTGCCGAACATATCCCTACCTTCTAGGCCTACCTATAACCCTCCATCCTATTAAGTCCCATGTACTCATCCAGGAGTCTCTTAAAAGACCCCATTGAGTTTGCCTCCACCACCACTGACGGCAGCCGATTCCACTCGCCCACCACCCTCTGTGTGAAAAACTTCTCCCTAACATTTCCCCTGTACCTACCCCCCAGCACCTTAAACCTGTGTCCTCTCGTAGCAGCCATTTCCACCCTGGGAAAAAGCCTCTGAGAGTCCACCCGATCTATGCCTCTCAACATCTTATATACCTCTATTAGGTCACCTCTCATCCTACGTCTCTCCAAGGAGAAAAGACCGAGCTCCCTCAGCCTATCCTCATAAGGCATGCCACTCAATCCAGGCAACATCCTTGTAAATCTCCTCTGCACCCTTTCAATCTTTTCCACATCCTTCCTGTAATGAGGCGACCAGAACTGAGCACAGTGCTCCAAGTGCGGTCTGGCGAGGGTCTTATATAGCTGCATCATTATCCCTGGACTCCTAAACTCAATCCCTCGATTGATAAAGGCCAGCACACCATACGCCTTCCTAACCACCTCCTCCACCTGTGGGGCCGATTTTAGAGTCCTATGGACCCGGACCCCAAGGTCCTTCTGATCCTCTACAGTACTAAGAGTCTTTCCCTTTATATCGTACTCCTTCATCCCATTTGACCTGCCAAAATGGACCACTACGCATTTATCTGGGTTGAAGTCCATCTGCTACTTCTCCGCCCAGTCTTGCATCCTATCTATGTCCCTCTGTAACTTCTGACATCCCTCCAGACTATCCACAACCCCACCAACCTTCGTGTCATCGGCAAGCTTACCAACCCATCCCTCCACTTCCTCATCCAGGTCATTTATGAAAATGACAAACAGCAAGGGTCCCAGAACAGATCCCTGGGGCACACCACTGGTGACCGACCTCCATTTAGAAAAAGACCCATCTATACCCACTCTCTGCCTCCTTTGGGCAAGCCAGTTCTGGATCCACAGGGCAGCAGCCCCTTCGATCCCTGCCCTCTCACTTTTTCTGGAAGCCTTGCATGGGGGACCTTATCGAACGCCTTGCTAAAATCCATATAAACCACATCTACCGCTTTCCCTTCGTCAATGTGTTTAGTCACATTTTCGAAGAACTCCACCAGGCTCGTAAGGCACGATCTGCCTTTGACAAAGTCGTGCTGAGTATTCTTGAGCATACTAAACCTCTCTAAATGCTCATAAATCTTGTCCCTCGGGGTTTTCTCCATCAGCTTACCAACCACTGAGGTTAGACTCACCGGTCGGTAATTTCCTGGGCTATCCCTATTTCCCTTCTTGAAAATAGGAACCACATCTGCAATCCTCCAATCCTCCGGCACCTCTCCCGTCTCCATCGACGACTCAAAGTTCATCGCCAGAGGCTCTGCAATCTCATCCCTCGCCTCCCACAGTAACCTGGGGTACATCCCATCCGGACCCGGCGACTTAACTACCTTGATGCCATTCAAAGATTCCAGCACAACCTCTTTGTTAAAGTCCACATACTCAATCTTTTCAGTCCACCGCAAGCCCGCAGTACATCCACCCAGGTCCTTTTCCTCTGTGAAAACCGAGGCAAAATGCTCATTAAGCACTTCTGCCATTTCTACTGGTTCCGTACAGACTTTCCCGCCTTCAGCTTTTATAGGACCTATTCCTTCACGTCTCATCCTTTTACTCTTCACATATTTATAGAACGCCTTAGGGTTTTCCTTAATCCTACCTGCCAAGGTCTTCTCGTGACCCCTTCTGGCTCTCCTAATTTCCTTCTTTAGTCCCTTCCTACAAGCCGTATACTCATCGAGATCCCTATCTTTGCCAAGCTCTCTGAACCTTTTGTATGCTTTCCTTTTCTTCTTGACGAGGTCCCGCACAGCTTTCGTGCACCACGGTTTCTTTAACCTACCAACACCTCCCTGTCTGCTCGGAACGTTGTCCTGTAGAACTCTAGACAGACGTTCCTTGAAAAACTGTCACCTCTCTTCAGTACATTTCCCCGAGAATACCTCCTTCCAATTTACTCCTCTAATTTGCTGCCTTATGTCTTCATATTTCCCCTTACTCCATATAAATGCTTTCCTATCTTGCCTGATCCTCTCTTTTTCCAATGCAAGCATAAAGGAGATAGAGTTATGATCGCTATCCCCAAGATGCTCTCCCACTGAGAGATCTGACACCTGTCCAGGTTCATTGGTCAGTATCAGATCAAGTACAGCCTCTCCTCTTGTAGGCTTGTCCACATGCTGTGTCAGGAAACCCTCCTGAACACACCTAATGAACTCCTCCCCATCCAATCCCCTTACCCGAGGGATATTCCAATCTATGTTTGGGAAATTAAAGTCTCCCATCACAACAACTCTGCTATTATTGCATCTCTCCAGGATCTGCTTCCCTATCTGCTCCTCCACCTCCCTGTTACTATTGGGCGGCCTATAGAAAACTCCCAGCAAAGTGATCCAGTCCTGTCCCTGAGACATCCAAGTCTCCGTAATGGCCACCACATCACACTTCCAGGCATCGATCCATGCTCTGAGCTCATCCCCTTTATTCACTGTACTCCTAGCATTAAAGTAAACACATCTCAATCCTTTGGTCTGAGCTCTCCCCTTCCCTATCCCCCGTCCATCCTCCTTCATGCACTGTCTATAACCCTTCTCTGTTTGCAAGCTAACTTCCTCGCTCCCAGTCACCTCGTCACGATCCCCTCCCCCCAACCTATCTCGTTTAAACTCTCCCCAGTAGCCTGAGCCAACCTTCCCGCCAGGATATTGGTCCCCCTGGGATTCAAGTGCCACCCGTTTTTTGTGTACAGGTCACACCTGCCCCTAAAGAGGTCTCAATGGTCCAGGAACCTGAATCCCTGCCCCCTGCACCAGTCCCTCAGCCACACATTCATCCTCCACCTCACTCCATTCCTGCCCTCACCTTCCCGTGGCACAGGCAGCAATCCTGAGATTACTACCTTTTCTTTCCTCCTTCTCAGCTGTCTCCCTAATTCCCTATACTCTCTTTTCATGACCTCTTCCCCCTTCCTACCCACATCAGCGGTACCAATATGTACCGCTACCTCTGGCTCCTCTCCCTCCCCTCTCAGGATTTCTGGGACTCGACCAGCGACATCCTGGATCCTGGCCCCAGGGAGGCAGACCACCATCCGAGACTCCCGTCTGCCTCCGCAAAAACGCCTGTCCGACCCTCTTACTGTCGAGTCCCCAATTAACACTGCCTTCCTCCTCTTTTCCTTAGCCCTCTGAGTTACAGAGCCGGACTCCACTCCAGAGACACGGCCACTGCTGCTTCCCCCAGGCGGGGGAAATGTCAAATGTTCTTCATTTTACTAATCTTAATGCAGGGAAATGTGAAAAAAGGTATAATATCATTATCAGGAAATGTCAGTAAGGATGTTTCCCCTGGCTTGGGGGTTCTATAACCAGGGCACACAGTCTCAGACTAAGAGGTAGAATTTATAGTACTGAGATGAGAAGGCATCTCTTCACTCATATTTGAAATTCTCTATCCCAGAGGACTATTGAGGCTCTGTAATTGTGAATATTCCAGACAAAGATTTCTAAATATTAAAGATGTCAAGGGATATGAGATAATGTGGAAAAATGGCAATGAGGTAGAAAATTAGCCATGATCTCGCATGGCGGAGCCGGCTTGAGGGGTCGAATGGCCTATTCCTGCTTCAATTTCCTATGTTTTCTATTTTAAAATAGATTTGATTAGTGGATCATATGCTTGATGCGCGATTAAATCATTTGGGAGGCTAGATTGTACCCGGGAACTAAAGGCTTTTATTACTGACAAGAATGGAGCACACTATATACAATACAATCCCAGACTAAAGGGTCTCCAGGCAGTGCAGTGACCTTTATACTTCCCCTGGTAGGCGGAGCCAACTGGAGTGTACCACAGAACAATATCAACAGGTAGAACAGCCCAACCCTAACACCAACAGTAATTACAGTAACATCTCTACAAACCCCATAGTACTGACCATCCATGGCTCAGCACTCATAGTGGTAACCAACTATGGTTCACCACAATGCTATCATGAAAAAGAAATGTTTCAAAGAGTTGGATATCCAAAGGACTGATTTGTGAATAGCTCCAGTATTTACTCATTCTTAAATGTTATTCTTTTCAAGGGAACTGGTTTTACAATAATGTCAACTCTGCTTTTTCTCCTCTATTGGTAGAGGAAAGAAAGCACAGTTTATGAACATTTCTGTTCTCCGCATATCTTGTCATTTTTCTTGAATACCAATCCTGAGACTGAGGAAACAGGTAATGGGCAGGGGTAATTCAAAATGAATTACCTGCCATTTGACAGAAATGGTAAAAAGGCAACTATTTTATTTGATTAAATTCGAGTACAGAAAATTTACAGCAACAAAGTAGTCACAATTCAATATAATTTAAATGTTCTCACCTCAACAACTTATAAGAATAGATGTTGTAGGGAGATTGAATCCTCATGTGCAAGGGAAGGTGTGGTGAACCATCGTTGGTTACCACTGTGGGGTTATGCCAATGTTACTGTTGGGTTAGGGGGTTGCCACTGTGGGGGTTGTTATAATGTTGTTGGGTTAGGGTGTTTACACTGTGGGATTAATATACCTGTGGTGGATGTTGTTATGGCACATCCCGGTCGGGCCCCGCCTCCTGGGGAGAGGTATAAGACCCTCTGCTCAGGCGGGACCCCTCCAGTCTGGATTGGTGTACTCGTGTTAGATAGTTCCATTGTTTGTCAATAAAAGCCTTCAATCGCTGAAGCCTTGTACCTCGTGCTTGATTGTCGCGCATCAATTTTATTGACAAACACAAAACTCTCGACAGTAAAGAGAGTATGGAGCAAATGCTGAAACCAGAGCGTCTGACGCTGGACCCACGTGCGGTCGGTGCCTCTAACACCTTCGACCACTGGTTGAAGTGTTTCGAGGACTACCTGGCGGCCTCTGCAGCAGTTACTATGGACGACGACAAACTCCAGGTCCTCCACGCGAGGGTAAGCGACACGGTCTATCTTGCGATTCGTGCGGCCACCACTTACCCGAGGGCCATCGAGCTCTTGAAGAAACGATACACCAGACCACCCAACGAGATTCACGCTCGTTACCTCCTCACTACACGACGTCGGCAGTCGGGCGAAACCATGGAGGACTACGCCAATGAGCTCTTGCAGCTTGCCAGGGGCTGCGACTGCAAAGCTGTGTCGGCCGAGCAGTATATGTACGACCTCGCCCGAGATGCGTTCGTAGCAGGGGTAGGGTCCTCGTACATCCGGCTTAAGCTATTGGAGAAAGGGAACCTCAACTTGACCCAAGCGATGGAGATGGCCGAGATGCTGGAGGCAGCGTCGAAAAGCTTGGCTCTGTACCCCGAAGACCACGTGGAAACAACGTGGCAGGAGCAAGCACAAATCCCTCCTCGCCCCACGGGCTCGCGCTCCCATATCGACCCGACGACGACGGCAGCTCCAGGCGGCCAGCGATGCTATTTTTGCGGAGGAGCCAAGCATCCACGGCAACAGTGTCCAGCAAAAACGGCGATCTGCAGTCAGTGCGGTAAAAAGGGGCACTATGCTAAAGCCTGCAGGTCGAAGCCCAAGAACGGCAGTGCAGCCTGTGACCCTCCAGAGCGGAGACAATCTCCTTCAGCGTCGCAGTACCCGCGAGGCCCGACCACGTGCGAATCCAGGACGGCGCCATCGTGGCTGACGGAGGAGGAGGATGACCACCAGGAGTCGCTACGCTTGGCGCCCTCACCCACGTGCGATTCATGGGGGCGGCCATCATGGTCGACGACGACCAGGAGCGACCAGCAGGGGTCCTCAGTATCAACCTCGGCTGCATGCAGTGACGCCCTGGGGCCAACGGTGGCGTCGATCTCTCTGGACCAGACAAAGCATCACAGGCTTGACTGTTCGATGATGAACATCAAGGTAAATGGTCGTACTGTGTATTGTCTGTTTGACAGTGGGAGCACCGAGAGTTTTATTCACCCTGACACTGCAAAAAGGTGTGGACTCCGGGTTCTACCTGCCAAACAGACAATTTCTATGGCATCACGGTCCCGGTCTGTACCGATCCAAGGACGTTGTATGGTAACCCTAGAGGTGCAGGGCACAATTTACGAGCGATACAGGCTCCTTGTGTTGCCGCACCTTTGCGCGCCAATTCTCCTCGGACTAAACTTTATGGTCCACATGAAGAGTGTGATCCTACAGTACGGTGGGCCACTCCCTTCGCTGGCAGTAGGGAATCAGCCGCAGCCTCCAAATTGCCCAAAGCGCCCCGCATGCAATCTTTCCACACTAAAGATCACCACACCTTCTTTATTTAAGAATCTGGTACCAGGCTGCAAGCCCATCGCTACTGAAAGTAGGCGTTACAGCGCTGAAGACCGGATCTTTATCAGATCTGAGGTTCAGCGGCTCCTCAAAGAAGGGATCATACAGCCCAGTGCTAGTCCGTGGAGAGCGCAGGTCGTGGTGGTTAAAAGCGGGAACAAACCCCGGATGGTCATCGACTACAGTCAGACCATTAACCGTTATACGTAGCTGGATGTGTATCCTCTCCCGCGCATATCTGATATGGTCAATCAGATTGCGCAGTACCGGGTGTTCTCCACCATAGACCTTAAATCTGCCTACCACCAACTCCCCATCCGCCCAGAGGACCGACAATACACGGCTTTTGAGGCGGATGGTCGTCTATATCAGTTTCTTAGGGTTCCATTTGGTGTCACCAATGGGGTCTCGGTCTTCCAGCGTGCTATGGACCGAATGGTGGACCAGAACGGGTTGCGGGCTACCTTCCCGTACTTGGATAACGTCACCATCTGCGGCCATGACCAGCAGGACCATGACACGAATCTCCAGAACTTTCTGCGCACTGCATCTCGCCTGAATCTGACCTATAACAGGGAGAAGTGTGTATTCCGTACGCGCAGGTTAGCTATCCTTGGATACGTGGTGGAAAACGGGGTCATCGGCCCTGATCCAGACCGTATGCGCCCCCTTACTGAACTTCCCTTGCCCGCTAGTACAAAAGCACTGAGGAGATGCCTCGGCTTCTTTTCTTATTATGCGCAGTGGGTCCCCAACTACGCGGACAAAGCCCGTCCGCTCATCAAGTCCACGACCTTCCCACTCACGCCGGAGGCCCAATTGGCCTTTAAGGCCTTGAAAAGCGACATTGCGAAAGCCACGATGCACGCGGTGGATGAATCCATCCCTTTTCAGGTGGAAAGTGATGCATCGGATTTCGCCCTGGCCGCCACACTAAACCAGGCAGGCCCGTCGCGTTTTTTTCCCGCACCCTTCAAGGTCCCGAAATTCGGCATTCAGCGGTGGAGAAGGAGGCTCAGGCCATTGTGGAGGCCGTCAGACACTGGCGCCATTACCTGGCGGGGAAGCGGTTCACCCTGATCACGGATCAACGATCCGTGGCGTTTATGTTCAGTAATACGCAGAGGGGCAAGATCAAGAATGATAAGATCTTGCGGTGGAGAATTGAACTCTCCACCTATAATTACGATATTATGTATCGTCCAGGGAAGCTCAATGAGCCCTCGGATGCCCTCTCGCGCGGAACATGCGCTATCATGCAGGAGGACCGCTTGAAGGCCCTCCACAATGACCTGTGCCATCCTGGAGTCACTCGGCTCTACCACTTCATAAAAGCCCGCAACCTGCCCTACTCGGTGGAGGATGTCAGGTCAGTAACGAGAAGCTGTCGGATTTGCGCGGAATGCAAACCGCACTTTTATCGACCGGACCGGGCACAATTGGTCAAGGCCACTCGCCCCTTCGAGAGGCTGAGTGTGGATTTTAAGGGCCCCCTTCCCTCAACGGACCGGAATGTCTATTTTCTCAATATCATAGATGAATACTCCCGGTTCCCGTTTGTTGTCCCCTGTGCGGACACGTCGACTGCCACAGTGATTAAGGCATTCAGTGATCTTTTTACCCTGTTCGGGTACCCCTGCTACATACATAGCGACAGGGGCTCGTCGTTCATGAGTAACGACTTGAGGCAATTCCTGCTCTCATACGGGATTGCCTCTAGTAGAACCACGAGCTACAACCCTAGGGGTAACGGACACGTGGAGAGGGAGAATGCTACAGTCTGGAAGGCTGTCCTATTGGCGCTGAAGTCCAGGGGCCTTCCAGTCTCCCGTTGGCAGGAGGTCCTTTCAAATGCGCTTCATTCCATTCGCTCCCTCCTGTGTACGGCAACCAATGCTACTCCCCACGAGAGGATGTTCTCATTCCCTCGGAAGTCGTCCTCGGGGATCTCCTTACCAGCCTGGTTGACGTACCCAGGACCCGTCCTTCTGTGGCGACATGTGAGGGCCCGCAAGTCCGACCCCTTGGTCGAACCGGTCCAACTCCTCCACGCCAACCCTCAGTATGCCTATGTGGCATATCCTGACGTGCGAGAGGACACGGTCTCGATTCGAGACCTGGCGCCCGCAGGGGACGTAGCAACTCCTGTCGCTCCCATACCCCCTGTCACGAATCCCCTATCACTTCTTTCTTCCCCAGACGTGGCGCGGTCAGCACCGGGACCAGCGCATAACAGTTATACTCCCATGTACAGCTTGCCTGAGACTCAGAGATCGGCACCACCACAGAAGGTTCCAGGATCCCCTGCACCACCGCCTCACCAGGGTCAACCGGCCCGGGAGTCCTCGAGGGGACAGCCGGACGCTGTTTTGGAGAGAACGCCACCGCAAGCACCTGCTCCGGTGTCGCAACCGGTGTTGAGGAGATCACAGCGACGGTGCGGTCCTCCAGACCGTCTGGACTTGTGAATTTTGTATATATGTGACCTGTTTTCACACCCCGCCGGCCTTTGTTTTTAAAGGAGGGGTGAATGTGGTGAGCCATCGTTGGTTACCACTGTGGGGTTATGCCAATGTTACTGTTGGGTTAGGGGGTTGCCACTGTGGGGGTTGTTATAATGTTGTTGGGTTAGGGTGTTTACACTGTGGGATTAATATACCTGTGGTGGATGTTGTTATGGCACATCCCGGTCGGGCCCCGCCTCCTGGGGAGAGGTATAAGACCCTCTGCTCAGGCGGGACCCCTCCAGTCTGGATTGGTGTACTCGTGTTAGATAGTTCCATTGTTTGTCAATAAAAGCCTTCAATCGCTGAAGCCTTGTACCTCGTGCTTGATTGTCGCGCATCAGAAGGCCAATGAAAAATTAGGACGCCCCTAATCTTTTTAAAACAGTGTTTAATTTGGACGAGGTGCAATCTTTGTAAGTTACATTATTGAGAATGATTCAAGGACATCTATAAGGACCAGTCACCAAGTCTTAGTTGCAATTTGGCTTGGCTACTTGCCAACGCCTTTTGCTCTTGGTGTTGGTATTACACTATTTATAAAAGCATGAAAAAAAGAATAGACTTTGATTTTTTTTTCGACCTGACATTAAGTATCACTGAGGGGGACTTGTAGAGAGAGGAATTCAGCAGATGGATTGACGTCTCGAACACCACCTCTCTACATTTCTTCCATTTGTACTGGGAGGGAATTTGAATGATATCCAGTAACATAAATGTCATCCTCTCCAGCCAATATTCCCTGTGGTGCTCCAGCTAGACCTGGGGTTGGCGACATTACTAACAAGAGGAGCCACTTTAAAAATTTAGTCAAAAAGCAAGTATCGCAGGAGCCACAATGATGTTACTTCGAATGGCAATAGTAGCAAAATACAATCCAGACACACTTACACTAAGTTTTACAAAAAAACTGTTAATTGAATGATACTTTCTCACAAATGTAATGTTAACAAAAGGTTTTAAAAAATGAAGCAAGCTTTTTAATTGCCATCAAAAAGAGGTTAATTATTGAAGGCTGCACACGAGTCCTTAGTGAGCCACACACAACTTTGGAGTGACAGGTTGCAGACCCCTGACCCAGAGAATGTTAAATGGCAGGGGGTGGAGGTGAAAATCTACTCCTGCATTTTTGTCAGATTTTAAAATTATTTTTCAGAGTTATTATTTAATTGCTTTTTAAGAATGTAATTTAAACATTAGTCAAATGTAGAATTTGCTCAACATTCATTGCAAATAGCCTTTTAGTACACTTGCTTTCAGAACAAGGTCATTATAAAGTGCTTTGTATTCACATCACGGCCCTCTGGGCAGAAAGATAAAGGTAATATCTGTTGCAATGCCCCTGATCTCTATTTGCTATGAACATTATTGTGTTGTCCTTGGAGAGCAGGTCAAAGACACTACATCTGTAGTAAAAAATGTTATTTTGTATTTTTAAAGTCTGAACTATATATCTTACTTCCCTCAGCTGAAAAAAATATTTTCTCCTGAATGAGTGACAGATTGCTGACCAAAGAACATTAATCTTTTGCACCGCATCTGACTTATCTCATTATACATTAATTAATCTTAAAGTATGTGGAAAGGGATCAGCTAACAGCTTTCTTACTCTCTGTCATGCTTGGTAATTCTCAAAAGACAGGGGTTATTGTTTGAAGGATAGGATTTGAATCAAACAGCGGTGAGCTTATTACTCTGTAAACAAGAAAAGATTACTCTACAATGTGACATTACAGCTGCAAAAATCAACTCTGCAGACTGGTATTTTAATGTAATGGAGGCCATTTTAGTTGCAAAATGGAGTTTGTGCTTCCATTCACCTCCAGTGCAGTCCATGCTGAATGCTACCTTGGGGAGGGTGTTCGCGTTGATGTGATGAGCCTGCACTGGAATAATGCAGAGTAGGTAGATTGTGACGCTCTTCATAGTCTGCTGCTGATTTGATGCTAACATGGCCATTGTTCATAGAATCCCTACAGTGCAGAAGGAGGATATTTGGCCCATCGGGTCTGCACCAACTCTTCGACAGAGCATTCTATCCAGGCCCTATCCCTGTAACCCCACATATTTACCCTGCTAATCCCCCTAACCCACAGATCCTGGCACGCTAAGGGGCAATTTAGCATAGCCAATCCACATAACCGGCACATCACTGTGGGAGGAAACCAGAACACCCAGAGGAAACCCACACAGACACGAGAAGAATATGAAAACTCCGCACAGACAATTACCCAATGCGGGAATTAAACCCGAGTCCCTGGTTCTATGAGGCAGCAGTGCTAACCACTGTGCCAATGTGCACCATTGTGAACCTTGCCACTCTGGTTTATGCTCTCCCTTAAACACATACATTTGAACATGTGTTCAACAGCACTATTTAAAACGATTTTCACTAATTTGTAGGTTAGTTGCTTATTACTGTCTACAGGTTCGCTTTGAGTTTTTGGAAATACTGGGCAATTTGAGGAGTTGCTTACAGTTGGTGAAAATTGCAGGTAATAGTGCTGCAGGTACAGGAGGCTCTTGGTACTACCGCAAGGGCTCTGGGCACATGGCCTGCTCCTGGTCATGGGTACCATAGTAACAGTCCACCTTGGGTTGAGGAGATGGCACTGAAGCATGAGTAAGATGAAGAGCTGCTTGCAGATGTAGGAGGAGCAGGAGAGAAGGGCTCTCTGCTGGAGGCCTCATTCAACCATGGTCTTCCAGAGACCTTTCCTTATATTCACCCAAGCCAGAAGCAGTTTATTTGGAGCCTGTGATTCACAAAGTAGATGCTGAATGAGCATTGCAACTTATTGGAACCAAACCTGAGCAGCTTTTGTGTGGTGTTTCCAGTGGTGATGACTGTAACTGGGGCTTTGAATTTCTACACATTAGAATCCTTCCAGGCTGGAACAAGTGACATAGCTAAAGTCATCCTCTTCACTATCCATTGCTCCATAAAATACACTGGATGCCAGGAGAGGAGACTTTATTGTCTTCTCTCAGAACAAGAAGAAACAGGAATGGTGCAGATGAACAAGATAGTGGGCTCTCCCATTATCCAACATGCTATCTGCCCACACGTGTACCTTTTTAGTTACCACTTCTCAATGCTGAAATGTCCTGCAGCATAAAGGTTACCACTAACTGAGTGTGCAGTTTGTGTGTGACCACACATAGCACACATAAGTTGGTAAATACTGCTATCCCAGCAGTGGTCACGATGCATCTATTGTACACCAGTTTGCCCCATCCAAACTTTTTCATATCATTCGACATCATTTGCTTTCAACAACTTTCATTTGATATCAACTGCTCTCAATTGTAATCATTTTGTCACAATTTCACATCAATTGTTCTCAAATGTTATAATTTTGTCATCATTTGATATCAATTGTTTACGCAAGCAATCATCCGGCTATCATTCTATTTCATTGTCTCTCAGAACTGACCACTTAGCTATCATTTTCACACAAAAACATACATGCAATGTCAAATAATAGTTATCAACTATCATCATTGTCATCGTTTGCTGTCCTGCAATAATAAGAACATAAGAACATAAGAACTAGGAGCAGGAGTAGGCCATCTGGCCCCTCAAGCCTGCTCCGCCATTCAATAAGATCATGGCTGATCTTTTCGTGGACTCAGCTCCACTTACCCGCTCACCATAACCCTTAATTCCTTTACTGTTCAAAAATGTATCTATCCTTGCCTTAAAAACATTCAATGAGGTAGCCTCAACTGGGAAGGGAATTCCACAGATTCACAACCCTTTGTGTGAAGAAGTTCCTCCTCAACTCAGTCCTAAATCTGCTTCCCCTTATTTTGAGGCTATGCCCCCTAGTTCTAGTTTCACCCGGCAGTGGAAACAACTTCCCTGCTTCTATCTTGTCTATTCCCTTCATAATCTTATATGTTTCTATACGATCTCCCCTCATCCTTTTGAATTCCAATGAGTATAGCCCCAGTCTACTCAGTCTCTCCTCATAAGCCAACCCTCTCAACACCGGAATCAACCTAGTGAATCTCCTCTGCATCCTCTCCAGTGCCAGTTTTCTCAAGTAAGGAGACCAAAACTGTACACAGTACTCCAGGTGTGGCCTCACCAGCACCTTATACAGCTGCAACATAACCTCACTGTTTTTAAACTCCATGCCACTAGCAATGAAGGAGCAAATTCCATTTGCCTTCTTAATTACCTGCCGCACCTGCAAACCAACTCCTTGAGATTCCTGCACAAGGACACGTGCAGCATGCTGCAATTTTTTACCATTTAAATAATAGTCCATTTTGCTGTTGTTCCTACCAAAATGAATGACCTCACATTTACCAACATTGTACTCCATCTGCCAGACCCTCGCCCACTCACTTAGACTATCTATATCCCTTTGCAGACTTTCAGTGTCCTCTGCACACCTTGCTCTGCCACCCATCTTAGTGTCATCTGCGAATTTTGACACACTACACTTGGCCCCCAATTCCAAATCATCTATGTAAATCATAAACAATTGCGGTCCGAACACTGATCCCTGAGGCACACCACTAGTCACTGATCGCTAACCAGAAACACACCCATTTACCCCCACTCTTTGCTTTCTGTTAGTTAACCAATCCTCTATCCATGCTAATACATTACCTGTAACACCGTGCACCTTATCTTATGTAGCAGTCTTTGGTGCGGCACCTTGTCAAATGCCTTGTGCAAATTCAGATACACCACATCCACAGGTTCCCCATTGTCCACTGCACATGTAATGTTCTCAAAGAATTCCATCAAATTAGCCAAACATGACCTTCTCTTCATGAACCCATGCTGTGTCTTATCAATGGAACAATTTATATCCAGGTGTCTCACTATTTCTTCCTTGACGATAGATTCAAGAATTTTCCCTACTACAGAAGTTAAGCTAACCGGCCTATAGTTACCCGCCTTTTGTCTACCTCCTTTTTTAAACAGTGGCGTCACATTTGCTGTTTTCCAATCTGTGGGAACCACCCCAGAGTCCAGCGAATTTTATTAAATTACCACTAGTGCATTTGCACAATACAATGTGACTATATGCAGCCAACACTTTCCTAAGTCCCAGTTGATTATCTATTCCAGTTTCCAGCCCTTACACCAAACCAGGGGACAGCTGCTGAGGAACAAAATCTATTTACTCTGACAGCTGGCTGATAACTCCCCTCCACATATTCCCATACTTTGAATATAATTTCCAGATAAAGATAAACATACCATTAGGTATTCTTAGAAGCAGAGATTGGTTTATTCTTCTGTGTTGAATTTAAGTATTTCATTTTCAATTAGATAAGAAATGATGTTGAACTAACTTGCTGGAGTTATTTGAGAAGGTGACAGAGGGAATTGATGAGGGTAATATGGTCCATCTGAGGTACATAGGTTTCTCAAAGGCATTTGATGCAGTGCCACACTATTGACCTGTAAGCAAAGGAATAAAAGGGATGGAAAAAATATGGATACGGAATTGAGTGATCGGAAACAGAGACTATTGGTTAGTGGATGTTTTTTGGACTGGAGGAAGGTTTTTTGTGTGGTTCCCCAGGGGTCGCTGTTGGGGCTATTGCATTTCCTGGTATATATTAATGACCATTACCCCAATGTACAAGGCCCAATTTCAAAATTTATAGATGATATGAAACTTGGAAGGAACTGCGAGGAAGCTTGTGTAGAAATTCGGAAGGACAAAGACAAATTGGAGGAATGGGCGGACAAGAGACAGATGAGGGTGAATGCCGAGAAGTGTGAAGTGATTCAGTTTGGTAGCAAGAACATAGAAAGACAACTAAAGATAAAGGGTACAACTCTAAATAAGGTGGAGCAGAGGGACCTGGGTATAAATGAGCATAAATCATTAAAGGTGGCAGAGCAGGTGGTGAAAGAGGTTCAAAAAACATACAATATCCGAGGCTTTATTAATAGGGGCATAGAGTATAAGAGTAAAGAGCTTACGTTGAACCGCTATAAGACACTAGTTTGACCTCTTCTGGAGTATTGTGTCCAATCCTGAGTGCACCCACCCCCGACAGACCCTACACCCCATGCCCTTTCATACATCATGAATTTAATCCCCCCTTATGTCCCTACAGGAGAAGACTGAACATAATAGATGGGAGTGAGAGAAGACTGGTGGTGGTGTGCCTGAGCTTTGCCTGCTCACTGATTTTGAGTAGCGCGCCATGGAGCTGGCAGGGGAAGCAGAGGAGACAATGGTGATTGCCAGGTCGGCATCCGGCATGCAAGTGAGCATCAGCTGAACCTGAGGTGGAAGATTTTAATCACATTTTTCACTTATCACTTCATTTAATATTTTAAATGAAATGTCAATTGTTTTAATCTAGTTTAAAATGTTGATCTTGGACATTGGACACTGCATTTTAGGAAAGATGAGAAATCCTTAGAGAGGGTACATTAAAGTTTCACGGGAATGGTTCTAGGGATAAGGAGCTTCAGTTACAAAAATAGATTGGAGAAGTTGGGACTATTTTCCTTGGCAAAATGAAGGACGACGGGATACTTGACAGAGGTATTCAAAACCATGATGGGACTGGGCAGAGTAGATAGGGATAAATGGTTTTTATTGGTGGAAGGATTAAGAATGGTAGGGCATAGATTTGGCAAAGGAAGCAGTGGTGACCTGAGGAAACACTTTTTTACTCAGAAGACGGTTAGTATCTGGAATGCTCTCCCTGAGAGTGTTGTGAAGGCAGGTTCAATTGAGGTTCTCATAAGGGATTTATGTTGTTATCTGAAGAAGAAACATGTGCAGGGTTATGGGAGAAAGTGGGAAATGGCACGAGGTGAATTGTTCGTTCAAAAGATCAGTGCAGACACAATGGGCCAAATGGCCTCTTCCTGTGCTGCCACAATTCTGTGATTCTTTGAAAGATATCTCAACACTTTTGACAGCCAGCGAAATACTTTTGAATCATGCTCACTATTGAAATGTAAGAAATTTAGCAGCTTTTACAAGCACCTAGCGGGCTGTTAAGGCCTTGCTATGATCCCACATCTGAAAGAGAACACTCATTTCAGTGCAGCAGCCTCTCAGTATTGCACTGGAGCACCAGCCTTTATTCAAGTCTCCAGAGTGTCACTTGAACCATGGCTCTCTGATTCACAGGTAACTATTCTCCCACTGAGACAGGACTGAAACTTACTTCTCAAGCAGACCTTCCTTGTAAACATTTTGTTGGTTATTGCATGACAATCATACTGCAAAAATAGTCTTAACTTTAGTGCAACAAAATCAAAGTCTAATTCCCAGCTGTAAAAACTTTTTGGTAAATGTTTAATTATCCTTTGGAATTGAGATTTAATTTTGTTTGTTATTGCGTTGTATTTATGTATATTTCTTTATTACCTTTTTAATTAGGATGTTTGGAATTTACAGTCGTTTTTTTGAGCAAATGATTCTGAAAAAGACAGAATAGGAGCAGAGAACAATAAACATATTAGGGTTAAAAGAGACTTGGGGGGAAATAAATCAAAATCAGAGCGACAAAGACAAATATATGGAGGTCTTTTGGCACAAGTGGGCAGCAGCCCTGCCTCTGAGTCAGAAGCTCCGGGCTCGAGTCCCACCCCAGGGCTTGATGGCCAAGGAAGGTGAGTTCATAACATGGTCAAACAGGTTGCGCGTCAACATGCAAATCCTTCCAATATGCCAATGGCTGGCAGTAAGAGCAGGAGAGACTCCTGGTCAGCCATGCTTGGTGTGGAGTGGAACCCCTCAAGCTATAAGCCTCTGACCACAGACTAGCGAACTGTTCCAGGAATTACTAGCTATGGAAATAGACAAAAGTCTGCCTTAGTGCGAGAAATAGTGCAGGAAGAGAATTAGAATGGAAAGGCAAATATATATTGGAGGCTCAGGCAGAAAGATTGAAAGGAACAAAGAAGCAGAGATTGAGGGGGAGAGATAGATATTAGAGGTAGAGAGAATGAGACTGGGGAAACAGAGAAGAAGATAATAGAGGGACTGACAGATCCTGGGGAGACGAACATTTGGAGTGTATGGGAGACAAAAAGAATATAGACTGGGTTGGTAAGAGAGATAGAGAGAGAGATTGGGGGACAGAAAGAAAGAACAGTTTGGGAATGGAGAAAAATAGATTGGAGACAGACAGAGATTCAGAGCATAAAGGAATTGCAGAGTGGAAAGCTACAACACTTGGGGACAGGAACCTTTGGGACATAAACGGACTTGGTGATCGGCGATAGCGATAGTCTAAACACGAAAACAAAATAGAACATAGGAAAAGGCATTCGTGTGAAAATTACATGAAAGAGATTCTGGTGAAATATAAACAAATTGAAAGATGATAACCACAACCTGTATTTATATGGCACCTCTAATATAACAACAAAAAGGTGTTTCCAAGGGTATCACTCAGCAAAATTGGCTGAGACACATAAGGTGATATTAGGACAAATGTCCAAAAGTGAGGTCAAAGAGATAGATGTTAAGGAGCACTTTAAAGGAAGAAACAAAGGTAGACAGAAGAAATGTTGAAGGAGGGAATGCTGGAGTTTAAGACGTTAACATATGAAGAGCACAGCGCCAATGGTAGAACAATTAGAATCAGAAATGGGTAAGAGGCTGGAATTAGAGGAAACCAGATATCAGAGTGATGTGAGGCTGAAAGAGAGAGAGTGTGTAGGGGAAAGGCCATGGGGGGTCTCAAAAACAAGAATGAGTATCTTTGAATTGAGACATTTTTGACCAAGAGCCAATAAAACACAGGGCTGATGGGTGAACAGGACCTGGTGTGCGTAAGGACATGGGCACCAAAAACTATCTCCGCTGAGTAAAAATAATTGCAAGAAACATAAGGTCAGGCACCAGGATTGTCCACCCTCATTTTCAGTGGGTGGGGAGGCCAGAGGGGTGCAGGATCCAACAGGAGCCCCCAAATAGCTTTTATGCTGACAGAATTTCCCTTCCAGTTTGTCAGGAACCCATTACCATACATTTAAATATTATTAGTGGGTTTCCCACTGTATTAGCCGCCCATGTTAGGAATTCCTCTAGGCTGGCATGACGTCATGCCAGTGGTATTTACAACAGATCTGGATAATAAGGACCTGGTGACCTATCCCTGCCAGGGATGCACAGGTAAGTACATCCAGCAGGGGAGAGAGAGCCATGCCCGGGCACTGCTCTGGCACTGCTGGGGAGGCTTCAATTGGGGAAGTTTGGGGTGGGGGGGGTTTCCCTGTCCGAAGGGGGTGAGGGGGTCCCGTGTCTGTGGGTGCTGTGTCCAATGCGTGGGGGAGGTTCTGTGTCCTTGGTGGGGTGGGGGTGTGGTTTCCCAGTTCCATGGGAAGGGAGTCCTCTGTCCAATGTGAGGGAGGGGGGGTTCATGGGGACTTTATCTTTTTATTTATATTTGAAAGGGTGCCCCAGTCTCCCAGCAGCCGAGGTTGCTGGTGGAGTGAGATCATTCAGAGCCTGCCCTGTCACCTTGGTGCTGTGGGACCCGCTCCTTAACTTATTTTTTCTTAAGTGTTTAAAAATACAGTAGGAAATGTTGGCAAGGCCACTGAGGGGCTGCCCTCCACTTTTCCCATCGGAGACAACACTTAAGGAAACAAATGAGAAATTCCGCCCAGAGAGAAAGGTGTAAAAGATCAGAGAACATCCACACATCAGAGAAATTAACAATTTTGTTCCAGTGCTGGGTACTCTTGGGTTGGTTGGAGAACCAGTGGGAAGCCTGTGTGCTTCCAAGAGAGGGGCCCAATGCAATAATGTTCCTGTCAGGCAATTCCCTGGCTACCCTCAGGCCTTCCCATACAGTCAAGCCCCCAGTGGGATGGAACTCCCTCCCACAGGAGCTGGTGGATATTCAGAGGCCAACAGTTCTCTATTGTTTTCAGTACCAGTGGCAGTGGAGGCTGCTGCCAATAATGTACCAAGGCCCAACACTAGGATTGATGGCAGATCCCAGGGCAGATCTGAATGAGGAAAGGATAGGATCACAGGGAGGGGGTTTCTGGAGAGGATGGGGTGGCTTTCAGAGATCCTCCCTTCCTGATGCCGGGTCCTTCGATTGAATAGAGAATGTCTGTCATGAGAGACTTCTCCTCACCCACCACGAGACCACAGAGTTTACTGGGCTGCCTTCAACAGGAATGGGAGATGTGTGCAAGTTCCATTAAATATCTGAGTCACCAACAAATACCAGTGGGCTCAGCAATAATTGGTTTTAAGTGGATCATTAATGAACTTAATTGCTTTCCTGCCACCAGTGGGCAGGATTCCCGCATTGGGCTCTTCCCACCCTCAACTTAATTGGGGACAAGTTTCCCAGGAATCCAATGTGGGTACACCCTTCCAATTCTCTCAGCTCCCTCCCACTCTGCCCACCATCATGTCAGACTCCTCGAAATGCAGCCGGTGATTTTCCAGCCTTCAAGCAAAGAGAAGCAGAGCTCAAAATGACACAGTGAGGAAAGCACAGAAAGCCATGGGAGAGACACTTACCTCTGTATGTCTCATCCAATTATCAGTTGCCTCCAATCCTACTGTAGTTGGTCTTAACATCTTATGTGGAATGATATAGGAAATTGAAGAGTTACAAATTAAAGTATTATCATAAAATTCCATGCAATACCTCTGAGATGGTACCATGATGGAGGATCTCAATTTTAAAATATTTGCAATAGTCCACCACTGTTCAAGTGTCATACAGTTTCTATACTAAAGTTGTGAAGAGGACATAATAAAGCTACAAAAAGATCTGGCTAGGTGAGTGGGCAAAGACTTGCCAAATGATGTACAATGTGGGAAAATGTGAAATTGTCCATTTCGGCAGGAAGAATAAAAGAGAAGCATATTTTCTAAATGGTGAGAGGTTGCAGAGCTCTGGGATGCAGAGGGATCTGGGTGCCCGAGTGCATGAATCGCAAAAGGTTAGTATCCAGGTGCAGCACGTAATTGGGAAAGCTGATCGAACATTATCATTTATTGCGAGGGGAATTGAATACAAAAGATTATGCTTCATTTATAAGGGGTACAAGTGAGACCACATCTGGAGTATTGTGTACAGTATTGATCACCTTATTTGAGTTGGACAATCAGCCATGATTGTGATGAATGGTGGAGCAGGCTTGAAGGGCTGAATGGCCTCCGCCTGCTCCTATCATCCATTTTTTTTTCCATGTTTCTATGTTATTTAAGGAAAGATGGAAATGTGTTGTTGATAAAAATTGCCCTTTACACTATTGACCTTGGTCTTGGCAGCCTCTGTGATATGCCAGAGAAGGTCAAAGTGTAATAAGTAATGCCTTAGGTTTAGAATTTCATTTTTCTTTGCTTCCTTGGATTTAAAGAATCATAACATTTTTTGCAAAAATATACTTTTTTCGTAAAATATCTGAAAGAACATTACAAACATTTCAAAATGGCCGTCACTCAGTGTAATAATATTCAGGTTCTCCACATGGATCATCTTGCACTCTTGAGGTGCTTCAATACAGTCAAAAGAAATTACAGACATTTCAAATTGGTCATTACAAGCAGCGCAAAGGTATTTGAGTTGTCTACGTAGATTAAGTTACGCTCCGAGGTGCTTCCTATAATTATGATACATGTAATATTCACTGTATACATTCAATGTGTGTCATACGGTCCAAGAGGTTCTATACAATTCCACTCATTACACCTTGACTCAGACTATACCTGGGTCCACATCTGGATCTAACATTGCACATGTCCCCACTGGGGGCAAAATATCACACTTGTTATTCAGAATTACAAAATGTTTCAGGACCAGATAAGATAATAGCGCAACATAAAGCAAGGCTCTTTCAAACAGACAAGGAGAAAATAAGGATTGTTATTTGTTCGCTGTTTTACGCAAATGTACTGGGAGATCATGTGGAATTGGTAACATTTTTAGCTGCAGATTAATTGCCATTTTTTGAAAGCAAGTGTACTCATTTGTGAATGCGGGTTGCTTGGACAGACTTCAGGATGGACACATTACTGCTGCCGCTGTGATTTTTTTGTCACTTAGTGCAGATGCTGGGGGAATAGTAATTAGCCTGCCAACCAAGGAATAAGAATACAAATACTCAACTCTGTGTGTGCGGCACTGAGCTGATGAATGGATTGAAGTGACATGAAGGGCTTTCGAGTAGATCGATAAATTGGCATCGGAAGTAAACATTTGCGTTTAGTCTAATGAAGGAATGAGGTGGATCTTGATCCTTGCAGGATTACTTTTCATTGTTCAGGGCTAATATTGTTTCCTCTCAAACAGAAGGTATTGAGGCCATAACCACTGATGGAATGGCAATTGAGTCAGGCCTTGGAGGCGGATGTCAGGGCAAGCCTTGTGGGGGAGTTGGTCAGGCCTTGGGGGTGGGGGGGGGGAGTGCGGGAGGGCTACGGATCAGGTAGGGTTGGGTCAGGCCTTGGAATGGGTGTGCTCGGATCAGTTCAGATCTTGCATGTGTGGGTCAGGTCATGTCAGGCATTACTGGCGGGGGGGGGGGGGGGGGGGGGTGGGGGGGAGGGGTGGTTGGCTTGGGTCGGGCCTTGGGTTGGACAGGCCTTGGTGTTGGGGGGTTTGGGTTGGGTCGGACTGGCCATAGGGGATAGTTGAAGGTTGGGAGTTGGGGGAAGTCCTGTGGTGGGATGGGGTGGGGAGGGTTCGTGGGATGGGAAGTGAAGGAGGTCCTGATGGTGGGATGGGTCCTGTGGAGATGAGGTGGGGGAGTCTGGTGGGGAGGCAGAGTCTGGTGGAGGGGGCTGTCCCATCAAGGGGTGGCAGGGTGTGGTGGCTGTTGGAATACCCAGGGGTGTGGGCAGGGGGGGTGGTGGGAGGGTAGTCACAGCTGTCGCCCTCACCCAGCACCAGCACAGATATTCTCACCTCGGTGGGTTCATTCAGTAGACAGGTTTCTGGGTCACTCACTGGTGAGCACCTCACAGCTGATGATCCACAGCAGGCAGAGGCAGGGATGTCTAAGGGAACTGGCACTCAGAGGGATGCCGAGCCCAGGAATCTGCAGGGCCCCTGGCCAATGACATACCCCTGCGTCGGTTCGTTCCAGAGCTGATGGAGCTGCAGAGGCAGAGTTGCAAGCACCAGGAAGGGATGACAGCAGCCTTCCTTGGAGTGCAAGGCCGACTGGAAGCATCCCATTGCCTTCTGTCAGAGGAGATGGTGCTGTCACTGCAGTGCACTGAGGCCAACATTACGAGGGACACAGTGAGCACTCCATGTCTGCACCATGGAGCAAGGCTTCGACTGCATGGTGCAGGCACTGGTGGGAATCCATGAGATGACGGGGTTTCTGCATCTCACTCCAGCTGCCCCTCTATCCCACGGAGGAGCACAGGAGCCCGTGGGAACCCGATGGGAAGAGGATCGGCAGGAATACAACCCAGGGCCCTCCAGCCAGGGGACCCTAGACATCTCCAGTCTACCTGACACCCACTCCCTATCAATGACACACCTCCAGCCCCTGACACTAAGGAGGGAAGCAATGAAACATCTATGATGCCCAAAGGCAGTCCTGGGCCCTCAAGGTCCCACCCCTAGGGGATGCCTGCCAAGGTTATCTCAGGCAATAGGTTGTGGAAATCAGCCTCATCTGTGGATCCTAGGGATATACCTCGATGTAGAGTGAGGGTGAGGAAGACTAAGAAACCGTAGGCATTTAGTGGTCACGGGTGAATATAGGCACTAGTGTGGATAGGTTACCATTTTGTTCTGAATGTTTGGCAATAAATTTCACTTTGTTCACCCACAGAGTCTCCATCCTGTCTGTTCATGTTACCAAGCTTGGGAACCACTGCACTCACCTGGCACCCCATCCATGTGGGGTGTGAGAGTGGCTGTGCTATGTCCCTCCCACAACAGTGACGCAGTGAGGAGGCACTGCTGCTAGCATGTTCCCCCTACCCTATTCTCCCCTCCATGGAAAGTGAACCCTGTCACTGACCCCTCCCCCCTCCATCAAAGCATCCCCTCTCATGCCTAATAGTATTCTCCAGTGCTCACAAAGCCAGGGGCTGTTGAGGTGCTGCCCAGCTGCCCACCTCAGCTGTAAGGTGGATGTGAACACCCTGACGTGGGTGGGGCCTGTAGTAGCTGACACGGCACATCCTGCATTTCTGAGACCCAAGATAAGCCCATCCAATGGCAGGATGCATTAAGCTCTCTGTCAGGCCAGAGTCAGACATATCGCTGAGGATGAGAGGAGCTCTGCCCTCAATGCAAGTTATCATCATTCTCCCACAGAGTCCGGCCAATAACTTAAGTGCCCTGCCCACAATGCCTGACAACAGCCTGGAAGCACACTGCTGGCACCATATTACGGTCAGATATTAGTCCCCATGGTGGATTAGCCAATCACTCCCTAGTCCTGCTCATCCCTAAAGCGAGAAGCTATGAGGCCATCCCCGGTATGTCTGCCCAGTTAGGCCCTGTCCATTATCCAGGCTTCTTCCGCCTCCTCCTCTTATGGTCACCCTCATCGCCCTCCTCAACACCATCCTCTTCCGAGGAGATGTGGCGCTCCTCCATCTCCTCCAGGTTCAGGTGGTCTCCCCTCTGCAGCTCCAAGTAATGGAGAGCACAGCAGACTGCAACAATGCAGGAAACCCTCTAGGGGCGATATGGCAGGGCATGTCCCCAACCTGTCCAGGCACCAGAACCACATCTTCAGCAGGCCAAGCATCTGTTCGACCAGCTCGTGCATTGCAGTGTGAGCCTGATTGTAACGAGTCTCCGCTGGTGTTTGTGGTCTCCGCACTGGCTTCCGCAGCCACCTCCTGGGTGAATACACTTTGTCCCCAAGGAGCCAGCCCCCCAGATGCCTTCTCCCTCAAAGACGGCTGGGATCTGAGAGCACCCCAAGATGTAACTGTCATGGACACTCCCCGGGAAACATGCATGAAGTGTGTTCACAGACAAGCTGCATATTGAGGGATCAGTATCCGTTGCGGCTCATGAATGGTGCCATGTGGCACCCTGCAGAGTGCAGAGCCATGTGGGTGCAGTCAATCAAACCTTGCACCTGGGGCAAGACTGCTAAGCGTGGCTGAATGGGAGATGCCACACAGGTCACCCGTACTGCCCAGGAATGAGCCATTCGCACAGAAATTCGAGCGGCTGTGAGTTTAAGGGCCACAGGCAGCGGGTATTCTCACATTTAACATGGTGCCAGCTCCTGCAGGATCTGGCAGAGGTGATGCATCATCTCATGGGACAGACGGCATTGAATCACTGACATTTGCAGGTACGATGACCGACGTTAAAATATCTTCGAGGCACCTACGCATCTGTGGTGCTGCTCCCAGCAAACCTCATGGCTCCAGGTACCTGGGTTCCAGTCCGGCCTTGGGTGACTGTTTGTGTGGAGTCCACATGTTCTCCCCGTGTCTGCGCGGGTTTCCTTCGGCTGCTCCGGTTTCCTCCCACAGTCCAGTGATGTATAGATTAGGTGGATTGGCCATGTTAAATTATCCTTAGTATTCAAAAATGTGTAGATTAGTGGGATTAGTGGCATAAATACATGGAGTTTTGGGCATAAGGCCTGGGTAAGATGCTCTATTGGACGGTTGATGCAGACTCGATGGGCCGAATGGCCTTCTTCTGCGCTGTAGGGATTTTATAATTCTATGATTCTATGTTAGGCTGTTGCTTGATTAGATAATGGGACAGCTCTCCCAAATTTGGCACAAATTCCCAGATGTTTGTGAGGATCAGTTGGTTGTGCCTTTCCTGAGTCTGAATCTGATGCCTAGGTCAATGGAGGGTGATCTGTCTAGTTTTATTATTGTACTTTATTGTAGTGAGTTGGTAACACTGAATGACTTGCCGGGCCATTTCAGAGGGCAGTTAAGAATCAAGAGCATTGCTTTGGGGATGAGAATCAGTGGCCGTGAAGAATTCCACATAAATTGAAAACCCAGTTCTTATCATCCCGCAACACAAGGTCGCCTTTATCTGGCTCTAAGTTCTAAATCTCTCAATAGAGGACACATGAATGGCTGGAATGCCGTATTGAATAATGTCACAGCGGTGCAGTCAGAATCAAGCTTCTGATGTGTTGGGACCACCTTCCAGCAAATTTCCTTCAAATAACTGTTTTAATTCTCTGCAGAGGAGCTGAAAACACACATTTTTTTATCAAGAACAAAGTCTATGGTTTTTTCCAATCAAATCTATTTTCCCTAGCTGACATGATTAATGTTACTGCTCCAATAAAAGACAACCATTTTCTACATTGTAATATACCAGGCTGCGGAGAATATAATTTTTATATCTAATTCATATGAGGTGAAGCTAATATCAATGCAATATAAACGAACCGCTCTTTTGTAGCATTGCATATGGAGGGGCCTTGCTCGTCCCAAAACCACAAAATCCCGCCCAACATCAACGGATCTTCCCATTGTCTGCCCCTCGCCCACTCCGATTCCCATGCCGGACGGGGGCAGTAAAATTCCAGAGTCAATCAATCCTCGGGTGAAGCCAAATTTGACATTAGGGTATAATTGGATCAGGGCATGAAGAGGTCATATTTTTCCAACTTATTCAGTCCCCGTATTAAAGTCATACATATTGTCCTAAGGAAAATATAATACATTTTTTGAGAAGCAGAGAAGTGGAGTTGATTGTAACGCAGGAATAAATGAACACAACATAGCAATGCTCACATCCCAGGAACAAGTAAAAAGATTCTCTGCAAGACTGAAGAATGAAGCCATGGAAGAAAGGTTAGTATTATTGGCATGCATTTCCTGCATGCAAAACCTAACTGCATATTGTTACATTGTTGTTATAGTTTGGGGTCTAATTTCGCCATTTTGAATTCCTATGCCCACCCTCATAATGTAAACGTGTTACTGCAGCTGTACAATCTACCCACCAGGTGGCACTGTGAGACATTTTCACTCTACTTGTTCCATTGTTCTATTCATTTTTTTCCCCTCAATGACTTCCAGACGGTAAACATGCGGTTTTTATTTAACTTATAGGCTTAAATAGGTCAACAAGTATGGGAGTGATGTTCAAAAGGGAACTTGGTGCAAGTTAAGACGGCCTTTTGGCTAAGATCAAGTGTAGTATGGTCGGCACCCCATGGTCGGCCGCACTTGGTCGAGGTCATTGGGTTACGCTGAGGCTTCATATGTTTCATATAAAGCAATTTTTAAAAGCGGCATCTCGGCCTTTTGGCTAAGATGCAAATGAGCTCAAGTCTTGGAGGAGGAACCTCCCCCTTCTCCAATCAGCTTGGCTCATGTAGATCGGGCCCAGGCCAGGGTGGTTTGGTCGCTTGCCCTGTCTTGTCAGCCTGGATCTGAAATGTCTCAACTTGTTGAGACTCTGAATTGGATTTGATTTGATTGAATTGGAAAAGTATATTTTAAAAAAAAACAGGAGCAGCAGCAGTTTTGGATGACCCTAAGTTTACAGAGGGTTGAATTTGGGAGGCTGGTGAACAGTGTGTTGAAATAATCAGGTTGAGAGATAACAAAGGTATATAGGTTCTGCAGTAGATGGGCTGAGGCAGAGGTGGAGTTGGGCAATATAATGAATGTGTAAATAGGTTGTAAATGGTATGCACTCAGATGCTGATCACAGGGTCAAATATAACATATCAAGGTGGTGACCAGCTTGCTTCAGCCGAGGGAAAGTGATGGATTTGATGCCTTTCGAGATGGAATTTGTGGCAGGAACTGAAGACAATGGCTTCCCTCTTCCTCATATTTAGTTGGAGGAAATTTCTGCTCATCCGGTACTGGATGTTGGACAGGCAGTCTGATAATCTATTCATGATGAAGAGGTCGAGAAAGATGTGGGGAATTAGAACTGGGTGGTATTAGCTTATGCAAGGGGCTTGACAGGGTATACAGGTTGCTACTTTCGGCTGGGGAAATCTAAAATACTGGGGCACTGTCTCAGGATAAGGGAACAATCATTTAAGGTTCTGAATCTTTGAAATTTTCTACCTCAGAGAGTTGTAGATGCTCCATCATTGAATACATTTAAGGTTGGATAGACAGGTTTTTGGTCTCTTAGAAAATCAAGAAATATTGGGAATGGGTGGGAAAGTGAAGTTGAAGTCCAAGGTCAGCCATGTTCGTGATGAATAATGGAGAAGTTTTGAGGGAACAAATCGTCTACTTCTGCTCCTTTCTCTAGTGTTCTTGTGGTTCTGGGGATGACTTTAATGACGTGGATAGATTGTGAAAGCTGGGGTTCTTCTCCTTAGGGAAGAGAAGGTTGAGAAGAAATTTGATAAGAGTTATTCAAAATCACGAGGCACATTGAAAGGAACTGTTCCTATTGCCGGAAGGGTTGGGTTTACAGTAATTGGTAAAAAGCAAAGGTGGCATGAGAAAATATTCTACGCAGTGAGTGATTACGATCTGGAAAGCAATTTCTCAAAGGATGGTGGAGGCAGATTCAGTGGGGCTTTCAAAAGGGAATTTGATAAGCACCTGAAGGAAAAGAAAATGCACAGCTATAGGAAAGGGCCAGGGAATGATACTGGTTAAATTCCTCTTTCAGAAAGTCCGTACCACTTTGATGGACAGAATGACTTTTCCTGTGCTATAACCATTCCTTCATTCTATTCAGTCCTGATGAGCTGCTTACTGAAATGGTATTCCCTTGCTCTCAGGATGATTGAAAGCATAGAGGGAGAATTTCCATCGGGTGGTCCTGATCTTCTGTTGTAACTTCAGTGGAAACCCTGGAGAAATGGCAGATTTTAACGAGTTATAGCAGAGGTTCCATAAAACCACAGCACTAGATCAAAAGAATCTGTCTAATTCCCAGGGCAGTAATGTTCCACAGAATAGTACAGGAGCAGAAATGTTAACATTACAGATCTTTCAGCCTCGTGCTGAATTAAGGCCCAAGCTGGAAACTGATTTGTACACTGATATTTTCCATCTTTCTTCCCATTCCCTTTTATGTTCAACTTCTTTCATTAGCTAGTATATTTTTGAATTGTGCCGTGAATTACATCAATCATTTGTGGCAAAGCACTCTGTTTGTGTTATCTCTATCCCTATCTGATATATTTACATATATTTGGCAGATTGAGAATGATGTGCAAAAATGGGGAACTTGTCCAATTTGGCAGGAAGAATGGAAAAACAGCATATTATCTACATGAAGAGAGATTGAAGAACTCCGAGGTACAGAAGGATCTTGGTGTCCTGGCACATGAACCACAAAAGGTAAGTACGCAGGTACAGCAAGTGATTAGGAAGTCAAATGAAATGTTGTTATTTATTGCAAGGGGAATGGAATATAAAAGCAGGGCTGTTTTGCTACAGTTGTAGAGGGTATTGGTGAGACCATATCTAGAGTACTGTGTACAGTGCTGGCCTCTCTATTTAAAGAAATACATAATTGCATTAGTAGCAGTTCAGAGAAGGTTCGCTTGACTGATTCCTGGATGAGGGGGTTATCTTGTGCAGAAAAGTTGAAGAGTGTGGGCCTGTAGCCATTGAACTTTAAAAGCATGAGAAGCGATCCTATTGAAACATGTAAGAACCTGAGTGGACTTGGATGCTGAAAAGATGGTTCCCCTTGTGAGAGAAATCAGAGCTAGGGGACACAGTTTAAAAATAAGGGGTGGGATTTTCCAGCCTGGAAAATCCCACCCGAGGTCAACAGACCTTTGCATGGACCTGTCCCACCCGCTACAATCCTTGGTGGGCAGGATGGGAAAACTCCCCCCGTGGGGTCTCCCATTTTGGACAGAGTTGAGATTGTTTTTCTCAAAGTGGGTCTAACCCTAACTCTCTTCCCCAGAGAGTGGTAGAGAAAGAGTCATTGAATATTTTTAAGGTATAGATAGAAAATCTTGAATAAGAAGGGAATTGAAGGGTATCAGGGGTAGGCAGGACAGCGGCGTTGAAGCCACAATCAGATCAGCCGCAATCTTATTGAAAGGGAGAGTAGGCTCAAGGGGCAGAATAGCCTTTTCCTATTCCTAATTCATATGCACCTTTGTATATATGTCATGTTTATCTTTAGATTGTGCTCTCCCATCGTTGGTTTACCTGCCAATCAAAATACTCTGTCTGAAGCAATAACTTGCCAATATGGAATGTCTCATTACATTCTCAAGAGATCTCAAAGCATCTCAAAGTCGATGAATTGTTTTTGAAGTGGATCACTAATAATGGCAACAAAGTCAATATCTGCTCTGAAATAAAGATTCATTGGTTCCAGGAGATCATGGGGAGTTTAAAGGAAAAACAATGGGTGGGAGTTTTCCACCCCACTGCACTGGTCAAGTAGCGGGGCGGGAAATATGAGCGAGAGGCAAAAAATAGAGTTTGCGCTCAATTTTTCATCTCTTCTGATATTGCCAGCCCTGTTCTGCCAGCGAAACCCAGGCGCGAGGCTGATTTAAATATTCATTAGCTCATTTTAATCAAATTAGTGAGCCCGGAAAACAATAGTCTAGATTTACTTATCTTTCCGACCTCGTCAGTGGAGCTCCTTATCAGCGAGGATCACAGATGGCCTCCACCAACGGGGACCAGATATGATGGCATACCGGTGGGACCGGAGGCTTTTAAAGCCCCCAAATGGTCAGGGGCAGGGCTGGGCTCCCCTTGTGTGCCAGCAATCAGGAGGCTGGCAATCGGGAGTCAGTGATCAGGAAGCAGGTGATTGGATGATGGGGTCTGTCATCAGTTGTTGGGGCCGGTGATCAGAGGGGGGAGGGATTTGGCAATCGGGCGGGGTGGTGATCGGCGGGGGGGTGGGGGGGGGTCCATGGAAGAGGGTGTGGGTTGACGCATCTCCCACTATACTGTGTACTTCCTGTCATGAATAGGCCCCACCTACCCCCCCTACTGGCAAGAATCACATTATAGCCTTTATATTGCCGTAAATTACCATCACTTACCTCGCTGGAAAAACCTCCCATTTTTCCACATTCAACACTAAGAATTTTTCTGAGAAAATTCTGCCCAACTACTTTTACTTTGGCTGAATAATTAACATTCATCGTAAACCTCAAAAATCCCTATTTCCATGTTCCACACCAATTCCGATCATCAGACAAATTTCAATTTTTTTCTGAATTATAGGCGGTTTTGTTTCCTGTTGTCAAGTGAATTCAAATTGTCCAGATATAACATGACCAGAAGTCAGGGAAAGAAGACCTTTGTTTCTTGACTTTGGACACCAGTCCAACCAAACTGCAGAGGCTGCCTACTGTTCAATAACATAATCCTGCCAGCTGAGTTTAAATGATTATAGCAGGTCTTCAGCCTATGAGTTATTCTGAAAAGTGGATTGCTGCTCTTTTGTTGGCCTTGTACTTGGAAAAGACACATAGTGAACACAGAAAATAAAAGGTGTAGCTGTGTATACGTAAAGGAAGAATGTGTAAAAGAGGCAGAAATATAATGGACCAAATTCTCTGGCCATTCACACCCTGCTGGCACTGCCAGTGAGCATGGAGAATTTGGCGCTCAGCCAAATCTCCATTCACCACAGCGGGACTGGAGAATCCCAGCTGTGGGTGAGGTCAGATATTCCTGCCCAATAAGCAGAGAGTAACATACAGAAATGAATAAAACACTTGGCATGAGAGATGTACAGGGTCATTACAAAAGATATAGGCAACTACATAGAGATATTCCAATGTAGAGGACAGGAGAAGGACACATTTACAGGGACAGGCAGATTAAACATATAAAGTCAATAAACTTTCCAGACCCGTCCACCACAGGAATTGTCAGGACAGAACTTTTGACGGACTGTTTAAAGTCCTTTGACCTTGGGCAGAAACTTCTGGTCTTGACGGGCACGACCGGGAAATCTCTCCCAATGACACCAGAAATGACTCAATAGAGACGAACGTTGTTTTGCATTCTTTTTCATAGTTGTGCCTTGGGAATCTTGTGTCTTTACCATTATAAATCCTGGCCCTAATTACAGTGCATCACAATCTCAACTTTTGTTAAAATGCATCAGGAGGAACTGTAAATCCAATCTAAGTGGTATGGTGACGCAGTGGTTAGTGTTGCTGCCTCACAGCGCCAGGGACCTGGGTTCAATTCCCAGCTTAGGTCACTGTCTCTGTGGAGTCTGCACGTTCTCCCCGTGTCTGCGTGGGTTTCCTCGCACAGGTTTCCTCCCACAGTCCGAAAGATGTACCGGTTAGGTGGATTGACCTTGCTAAATTCTCCCTCAGTGTACCCGAACAGACGCTGGAGTGTGGCAACTAGGGGATTTTCACAGCTACGTCATTGCAGTGTTAATATAGGCCTACTTGTGACACTAATAAATAAACTTAAACTTAAAATGGGGTGTACCCATTCAGCATTTCCATATCCAGTCACTGCAATAGTTAATTGTTTTATTCCTCTCATCTCTCCCATCAAAAATAAGAAAAATTGCTACTTGTTTAGTTGCCACAACCGAAATAAACATTCTATTTTCCAATGATGTGGTTTTCAAAAGATAAAAGGCTGGGAATGATATACTCCATTCAACTGAAAAGAAGTAAATGTCTAGGTTACAAAATTAAAAAGCTGGGGCATGAGGGAATGTTAAAATGAATGACAAAATAGGGAAGATGGGGAATCATATTTAAGTGTTATTTCTGTTGCTAAAATGTACTGTACTTTAGAATTAACATTACGACAATAATTCTGGATGCTTTATTTTGTACTATTCAGTGATTTTCAATGTCATGATGCAAAAGCTAAACAAGTTGAGAATTCCTCAGGACCAGTTGGAAGTTAAGGGATAAGTTTTATTAAATTCTGGATATCTCGTCTTGTGGAGTTAGAGAGCAGCTGGAAAATGTAAGCATGTAAGTTTTCCACAGTTCAGTGCTGCCAGTTCTATTATAAAATCACTGCAGTACAGACTTGGTTTTATCTTCAAGCTCGCCCTTGAACCCACATTGCTGCAATGCATATCATTAACAGTTTCTTCACATTTTTCTTTGTACTGCAGTCACCATCCTCACAGGGTTAGAGCTTTGCTTTGTACTTCCCAACCGGAAAAATAATTATTGGTTACACACACAAATGCTAATAAGATGGTATCTTAGCGGAGAAAATCCTCTTTAAAAGGTTAGGTACCCATAAACTGCATGTGATATTCTGTATGTCGTCTTGACAATGAATAATGCAAGGCGAAAACAAGCAAAGTTCAGTTTATTTATTAGTGTCACAAGTAGGCTTACATTAACACTGCAATAAAGTTACTGTGAAAATCCCCTAGTCGCCACACTCTGGCATCTATTCAGGTACACTGAGGGAGAATTTAGCATGGCCAATGCACCTAACCAGCACGTCTTTCGGACTGTGGAAGGAAATTGGAGCACCCGGAGGAAACCCACGCAGACATGGGGAGAAAGTGCAGACTCCACACAGACAGTGACCCAAGCCGGAAATCAAACCTGAGTCCCTGGCACTGTGAGGCAGCAGCGCTAACCACTGTGCCACCCAAGTGTTCTTGAGGTGCATCTCAGAGTATTATTGGCCCCAGTACCAGTGACAATATTCATACTGTTAAGCCAGAACTGTGGGTTCAAACCCCTTGCCAGAGATTAACTATATGATTTAGGCTTTCAGATGGACTCCTCTCTTTGGTTAAAAATGCCATGGTTCTAGCCAAAGGAAAGAAGGAAATTCTCCTGCTCTCCTGACCATCCATTAATTCTCAACCATCACATGAGAAAGATAATTGGTCATTTATCTCACAGCTGCTTGTGGGACCTTGCGAATTGACAGCCACATTTCCTGTGTTACAACAGTGATTACAATTCGAAAATAATTAATTGGCTGCGAGATATTTTTGAGGTCATGAAAGGAGTCACATAAAGGCAAATTACTTATTTCCCGATACTTTACTAAGTTGTAGTCTTACTGATTTTCTTCCCGTCTTATGAACGGGGCAACAGAGGTGGATACTTAACAAGATGCAAATTTTTAATGCTTCAACCATCCCAGTACCTGAACATGCTCCTGAAATGGGAGTTGATTGAAGGCTCATACAGGTGATTAGTGGGTATACAATCAGCAGAGAAAGATACAGACCAGATTCGATTGCTAAGAGTTGCTTCTTTTAATTAAAAAGTCACCACAAGCTCATTAGCACATTCTGTTTATGCAGAAGGGAATGGTTAAAATGTGCAAAGAAGCCCAGCTGTTAATATAATTCACTATTACAGAAAACAATACAAGCTGTGTTGATTGATGAAGCGATGTCGGCAAAGGTCCAACTGACAGAACCAAACTTTGTGAAGTGTTCCTCATCCATCGCAAGACATCTTGAAAGGTAAAGTGAAGCTTTTCAACGTGAATTACTTCAAAAAATACTGGAAGCAATTCTCTCGAAAAAATCCAAAGTGGGTTCTCCGGTGGGAAACGCTGTGTGAATCCCGCCGGGACAGTTGGCATGATCCAGATTGATCCTCCATGTGAAACAGACTGTGCCAGAGTTCCCAGGTGTCTGATTCACCCAACCTGGGGCTCAGCTGTGAACTACTAACAAGGGGGAACTGCATTTAAACCGTCCCTCAGCACACACTCCCAGTCAAGCCAGGAAGATGGCTTCAAGAAGACATGCTCCATGCTTCCTGGAAGCAGGTCTCAAAAGACTGTTGGATGCAGTGGAGAAGAGGTAGGCCACCCTTTACTCCTGGGTTGACAGGAGACCCCAAAGCGCCATCATGAATCGTGCCCGGGATGTGGTAGCAGCAGCAGTCAGCACTAGCAGCCTGACTGGGAGGACTGACGTAAAATGCCAAAAAGAAATGAATGACCTCCAATGAGCTGCTTGGGTGAGTACTCACCTGTCTCCTCCTGGAATCATTCCTGTCAGTCACCCCTTGAATCTCACCATTAATACACTCCCTGCCACCTTGCAGCCTCCCAATACCCAAACTCCCAGTATCTTGTTCAGGATCCCCACCCTGGCACACTTCATCACAACCCCTTTCTGCCTAGGCATGGTGCCCACTCATGCCACCTGCTATAGACCTCTCTGATCCACCAAGCATCTGACTCACAATGTTCTCTGTGTATGTGCAGGAGAAGATATCCTATAATATATGAGAGAGGGAGAAGTTGGGTGGGAGGATGCCCGAACTAAGAATCCTCACCCCCGATGAGGAAAGGTTACTGCAGATTGCAGGGGAAGGCATGGAACGAGCCCCCATTGACAGCAAGGTTGGCCTGCGCTGCAGAAGTGAGGATTCACCGCACCTTCATCTAGATAAGCTGTCTCAAGTGAGTTGTCGATTTCCCAAACCCTTATCCCTCCCAGTTTCTGAACACAAATCCCTTGTCTTGCAGGATCATCATCAGATGAGTCTGGGCCATCCGGAGTCACCACCCACTCTCCTATTCCTCCCTCCCGCCCTCCCACCCCCCCACCCCCCCCCAACACAACATCTCCCCTCCCACCCCCCAATCCTCCTGCAGCCCTGGAGAGCACCTCAGAGGAGAGGAGAGCTCCAAGGAGATCACCGAAGAAGCATCACATCTCTCACCCGCACCATTCACCAGCGCAGAGACACACACCTTGGTGGGGGGGATTAGTGGACAGGCTTTTGGGACACTACCTGGTGAGCACCACACAGCTGCTGATCAACATTGGTGGACTCAGGAATGTCCAAGGGATTGGGCAGTTGGAGATCTGCTAGTTCCCAGGACACAGCTGCCCCAAGCCAGATGCTGAGCCTCTGGAAAAGGTTCTCCCTCAGCTACTGGAGATGCAAAGGCAGAGCTGGGAGGGAATGTCAGTGGCATTCCGGCAACTACAATGCTGATTGAAGGAGTCTAAAGCGTTCAATTGCAGATGGTGGTGCCAGCAATGCATGGCACCCAGGCCAACACTGCAATGGTGGCAACCACATTGGAAAGCCTGGGGCAGGACATCCAAGCTGTGAGCGGAGGAGTCAAGGCATAGAGCAGTGACTGAGGACCATGGCTGAGAGGGCCATTGCTGAGAGCTTCATACCATGGTGCAGACAATGGCAGAACTCTAGGACTGGCAGCGCCAGGTAATGCAGAGCCTTCTGGAGCTCATTCCAGCAGTGCCTCCTTTCCATGGAGTATGTCTGGGACCCACAAACACTCTGAGGGTGGAAAAAACGTTGGAGCCCAACTCAGGGGTCTACCACCAAGGAGATTCTGGCGGTCTCTAGCCCTTCTGAATCCCCTCTTCCTGACATTGGCACATGTCCGGGGCAGCAGGCAGAACAAGGTGGCACAGTGACAACAGATAGGCAGCTGATGCTCTCCAGGTTCTGGCCCTCCAGAGGACACAAGCCAAGGGCATCACAGGCAAGAGGCAGCAGAAGGCAACAGACCGCCACTACTTTGGCTGTGCATCTCGGAGAGACACTTAGATGTAGCGCTAGGCCACAAAAGATGAAGAAGTTATAGGAATACAGAGTGCGCACGGATGAAGTCAGGCACCGTAGTCAGGGAGTGTATTGTCACTGGAAATGTTCACGATTAAAAAAATGTCACATCTGAAAGCTACAATGCTTCTTTCTGTCTTTACCCCTTTCCCACAGGGAGGGTTTATCCCCCCTTCTGGACTCTGATCCTCCTACAGGCCCTCCAAGCTATGCCACCATTGAGAGCCCATGAGACCCACAGTGACAGACATTGGGGAATGACATCCTTATCACTCACTGAACCCAAGACCTTGCCCCATCCCCCCCTGCCCAGAACGATGTGCCAAACCAATGTGTCCCCGACCCACAGTCAGACAGGAGCCTGGATGTTCGTACATTGTTGGGAGCATCACAATCCCCCTCACTGAGTGTCAGAATCACCCTCCTGCCTTGGCAAGTGTCTCGCTGACACTGCTACCCCAGACCCATCACCCTGGTGTGATGTTAAAGAGACCCTCATGGCAGGTGAGTGGGTGGAGGGGGCGGGTGTAGAACAGTTCTTGGGTGAAAGGGGGCAAAGGATTACGGGAGGTGGTGAAGGGTTGAGGAGTGGGGTTTAAAGTTTTGGGGAGGGGGAGTCTGTGAGCTCCCAGAGCTAAACGCTCAACCTTTGACAATTAAGGATTCTGCCCGAAACCATAACTTGGAGAGTGAGGCAGCAGAGAGTGATGAAGGATTGAAGCTGATGGGCAATTGAATGGATGAGCATGACTCACTGAAATGTGAGAGGGCACAAGTACTTTCAGACGCAACGAAGGGGGAGACCACTCAGCACCGTGCATACTCAGGTTTGGACATCCCGGTTTTACGATTTTACCATTTTGATTCTAAGTGCCGAATCTGGGCGTAGTACAGATCCAACCTCGAAATCCGCTTTCCAGTGCGCCCATACGCTTTTTGCCGGCTCCAATCCGATCCGCGCAGTGGGCAGGGCTTAGCGCTGCCGGAACGATCGGAGCTCTGAACTGCGCATGCGCAGTTCAAAAAAAAATTGAAAAAGCGCCCCCGGGCGCTGGGCTGGAGCGTGCGGCTGTGGCGGTTTGTACCTTCTTAACAGCTAAATGTTTCTGAAAGATTGCTTCCTGCTGTGTATCCTGTGTCCAGCGTACCCAGGCAGAACAATTCGAATAGAACATCAGTAGTTCGCTTTGGAAGGCAGGTCTATGCCAGGCTGTATCCTGTTTTGCTGGTTCGACCTGATGGGTCCACTATCAATATCCGATACAAGGAGCCTAAAAAAATTATTATGATGCCAGTCGATGTTCTGCCAGAAGCTGAAAGGAAAGAAACAATGTGCAAACGTGTTCCCAAAAGAGCTAGAATGAAAGAGGAGCAATTTGAAGATGAATTTAAAGTTGACAATTATAGCAGATTCTGGAAGAAAAAGTAGTCTTCAAAATTTAGGAGTTTAGAAACAACCATCACTGGACTGCTTGACTGGTGTTGACATCAGTGGAACTTTGACAAATGCACATATTATTGTGATGTCATTAATAAGTTGTGTTTTTTATTTATGATCTAATCCATTTATTTTATTAAAATGTGTTTCTCCAGGAAGGATACAGGGAATGAAAAAACAGATTCCTGTTTTTATTTCTACTATTACATGGCTTAAATGCAAGGAGGAAATGCTTTGAATGTTAATTAGATAATACCCATTCACATTAATTCTATGCCTCCTGTTTCTGACGACATTTGTGTGGATTTGACTTGCATATATTTAGTTGTTTGCGTGATGTATCATTAAAACCAGTTGTAGGGAAAAAAAAGCTGAAAGCGGAGAGAGGGGCTCTCTGACACTGATCATTCTCTGGGTGGCGGGAGGGGTGGGGAGGAGGGGGGGGGGAGGAGGAGGGGGGGGCGGCTCAGATGTATCTCTGGTTGGGGGGGCGGAGGAGGGGGCGGGTCCGATCATCCTCTGGGGGGAGGGGGAAGGAGTGAGGTGGGTCGGATGGATCTCTGGGGTGTGGGGGAGGAGGGAGGCGGGTCGGATGGATCTCTGGGGGGGCAGGGTGGTCCGCTGCCACTCTGCGGGCGATCCCTCCTCCCCGCCGGAGGAACGAATCCCTCCTCCCGGAGTGGCCGCACGTCCACTCCGGGAGGAGGGATTCGTTCCTCCGGTGGGGAGGAGGGATCACCCGCAGAGTGGCAGCAGACACCCCTGCCCCCTCCCTCCCCACCGATCGCCCGCATAGTGGCAGAGGACCCCCTTGCCCCCCCAGAGATCCATCCGACATGCCTCCCTCCTCCCCCCACCAGAGGATGAGCCAACCCACCCCCTCCTCCTCCCCCCCAACCAGAGATACATCTGAGCCGCCCCCTCCTCCTCTCCCCACCCCCCCCAGAGGATGATCTGAGCCGCTCCCCTCCTCCCCCCCGCTCCCCCAGAGGATGATCTGACCTGCCCCCCCTCCTCCTCCCCTCCCCCCTCTCCCAGAGGATGATCTGGGTCAGAGAGCTGTTGCAGGCTCTGAACCCGCTTCGGAGGTTCCCCTGCAAAATAAAAATCGGCTTCGGATTTTTATTTTGCAGGTCGCTAAAAGTGCGGATCCGGAACGGAACAGAAGGTAAAATGGGATTTGATGGTAGAGTTGGGCGGGCAGTTCATTAAATTGACTTAAATGCATGCGAATGCATTTAAATCGTCGGGCCGCCCTATTTGGGCGTGGAACGGATCCGCACCCGAATCGGATGTCGGTAAAGCCGCAAATTGCTCGGACATGGGTGCAGATTGTGATAAAGGCCTCACCCCCGATTTTACCGCGATTTTGCACCGAAAATGGGCGCAAATTGTTGGTAAAATCAGGCCCCCCATGTTCTTGTTGCTGTCATACCATCACACGCAATGTTCTTGGACAGCCAGTGCTTGACCTTTGACTTTTAGTCCAAAGGGGGAGTACAAGATTGGCCCTCCTCCCCTGCCCTTAACATGACTGTCCTGCTTTCTCTCTCGGGCCAACGTGCAGCCAGACCCTTGGACTGGATTCCTTCAAGAACAAAGAACAAAGAAAATTACAGCACAGGAACAGGCCCTTCTGCCCTCCAAGCCTACACCGACCATGCTGCCCAACTGAACTAAAACCCCCTATCCTTCCGGGGACAATATCCCTCTATTCCCATCCTATTCATGTATTTGTCAAGACGCCCCTTAAAAGTCACTACCGTATCTGCTTCCACTACCTTCCCCCGCAACGAGTTCTAGGCACCCACTACTCTGTGTAAAAAATCTGCCTCGTACATCTCCTTTAAACCTTGCCCCTCACACCTTAAACCTATGCCCCCTAGTAATTGACTCTTCCACCCTGGGAAAAAGCTTCTGACTATCCACTCTGTCCATGCCTCTCATAATCTTGTAGACTTCTATCAGGTCGCCCCTCAACCTTCGTCATTCCAGTGAGAACAAACCAAGTTTCTCCAACCTCTCCTCATAGCTAATGCCCTCCATACCAGGCAACATCCTGGTAAATCTTTTCTGTACCTTCTCCAAAGCCTCCACATTCTTCTGGTACTGTGGCGACCAGAATTGAACACTATATTCTAAGTGCGGCCTAACTAAGGTTCTATAAAGCTGCAACATGACTTGCCAATTTTTATACTCAATGCCCTGGCCGATGAAGGCAAGCATGCCGTCTGCCTTCTTGACTACCTTCTCCATCTGCATTGCCACTTTGCCTATCAATACTCCTAAGGATTCTGCCATTTACTGTATATTTCCTATCTGTATTAGACCTTCCAGAATACATTGCCTCACATTTGTCCGGATTAAACTCCATCTGCCATCTCTCTGCCCAAGTCTCCAACTGATCTATATCCTGCTGTATCCTCTGATGGTCCTCATCGCTATCTGCAAATCCACCAACTTTTGTGTAGTCCGCAAACTTACTAGTCAAACCAGTTACATTTTCCTCCAAATCATTTATATATATTGCAAACATATCTTGTTTGTAAGGAGTCTTTAGACTCCTGCCCAGCCAGTTCAGGAGCCCTGATCCTCCAGGCCATTCTCACCAGCATCAGGGAGATTGTGCTCAGCATTCATCCAGAGAATCTGACAATGGTTGCAAGAAGGTCCTCATTGAGGAAGCCTTTGACTTTGATCTGTATTGGTTATAACCAGCCTCCAGGAAACGCATGTTGCTCAGGCGTAAGAGGTAGAAAAAAATTCCCTTTCAAACAATGAACTCAGACTGTACAGCTCTGGTTTCCAGGAAGCACTTCAGAGTTGAAAAAAAAACCCTTTAAAAAATGAGCTCAGACTGAACAGCTGCACTTTTGAAAAAGCACTTCAGGGTTACTGGGCCGTGAAGTGCTGTATAAATAAACAATCCCTCCTTTGAAAGAGCTAGCAGCTGCCACTCAAGTGGGTTGTAAAAGATAATTGGTCATGAAAAACAATGTGAACAAAGAACTTCAAGCTTTTGAAAGCAACACAGAGAAGACTAGCCATGTGACCCCCATCCCAGGGGAGACCCCAAAACTAAACTGCTCCAACCAAGCCCGAACCCCCCCACACACCCCCCCCTCCCCCCGCCTCAACACCCAACTCCCTTAAAGGACCCCCACTCTGTACCCTGGCAGCAGATGCTCTGGCCTTGGGCACCCTGGAGCCAAATGGAAAGCAATACTCACCTTGTTGCTCCCCCTCAGAGTCCATGGTGCCTGGTCCCCACCCTTAGGGACCTGTCGTGATTGGGGCCAGGGTGACCTCCTGCTGAGACAGAGAGGGTGGGGGAGCGGGGGCGGGGGGGGGGGGGGCGGGGGGGGGGGGCGCGGGGGAAGGAAGGCATAAGCATACCAGGAGGCTGTGGCTTTTGACTTTAATCTTGTAATGAGGTGGAAATGAATGCAAATGAGTGCAGATCAGGGTTTTGCCCTTTTCTGGGTGTAATCCAGACCATGCCAGATAGAACCAGCTGGGATCATCGGAAACTGTTTAACGCCTGGCACAGATCCCATTTCAGGCCTCCTGCCAAATTCGCCAGCTCAGTGAGGTTTGTGCCTGGGCTGATGGGGCTGGAGAATTGTCCCCACTGCCTCTACATTGCACTGATTATTTCAAATTGCTCCAAAGTCTAACGACATACAGGATGAATTTTCTGTGCTTGTGGATCTTAATCAATAATTAAACATCAAAATTGACATTGATGATATCATCACATAGTGTGTTCATAAGACATTCACCTCCCCGTTCTCTGAACTCATGTATTAATGTATTTAAAATGAACTGGTTACATCTGTTACTGCCCATTAAAAAAAACACATGTATTAGCCATTGTTTGATGGTTTTAGTCCTTTTACCAAGTTCTCATACATACTTCATATTCTCTTTAATACGGTGTACACTACTCTAATTATATCAAAGAATCTGCTACGCAGCACCTGATCAAACACTTTTGGAAATCAGTCACAGAATATCCATCGCAGTTCCTTTATCAATAGACTCTGCTTGTTCATCAAAGAACTCTGCTTAATTTATGTCAGAAGGCTGGTGTTTTACAAACCCATGATGGTCAATCATAATTAACCCTTAATTTATGTATAATTAATTTCATCAAATAGATTGTAGATTACTGACTACCATTAGAATCAATGAAATTAATTGCCCAATCTACTCCCTGTCAAGCAATGCTCTGCACCAAAGGCATGAGGAACATAGGAAATAGGAGCAAGATTAAGCCATTCGGCCCCTTGAGCCTGTCCGGCCATTCAACTAGATCATGGCTGTTTTTCTATTCTATCCACATATCCCTTGATATTTTTAATATCTAGATACCTATCCATCTCTGTCTTGAATATACTCAATGGCTGAGTCTCCACAACCCTCTGGGGAGAGTATTTCAAAGATTCACCGCCTTCTGAGTGAAGGAATTCCTCCTCATCTCAGCCCTGACTGGCCGACCTGTTATTCTGAGGCTGTGTCCCTGGTTATAGAGCCCTCATTCAGGGGAAACATGCCTCCTGCATCTACTCTGTCGAATCTTGTAAGAACATTTTGTGTTTCAATGAGATCACCTCACATCCTTCTAAACTCTAGAGAATACAGGCTCGGTCTCCTCAATCTTTCCTCATAGGAAATCCTGTCATTCCAAGGATTAGTTTGGTAAGTCTTTGCTGCAATCCCTCTTTTTCAAGTATATACTGCCTTAGATAAAGAGATCAACACCGGACACAATACTCTAATGCAATCTCACCAAGGCTTTATACAATTGCAACACGATTTCCTTACTCCTGTGCTCAGATTTTGCTGTAATAAAGGCCAACACATCATTTGCCTTTCTAATTTCTTGCTGCTCCCACATGTTAACTTCCTGTGACTTCTCGCACAGCAACACCCCGCCCCCTCTCACAGAGCCCTGGCAACACCCCGCCCCCTCTCACAGCACCCTGGCAACGCCCCAACCCCATTCACAGCAACCTGGCAACGCCCCAACCCCTCTCTCACAGCACCCTGGCAACCCATCCCCCCCCTCCCTCACAGTGCCCTGGCAACACCCCGCCCCCTCTCACAGCACCCTGGCAACGCCCCAACTCCATTCACAGCAACCTGGCAACGCCCCAACCCCTCTCTCACAGCATCCTGGCAACGCCCCAACCCCACTCACAGCAACCTGGCAACGCCCCAACCCCTCTCTCACAGCACCCTGGCAACCCATCCCCCCCCCCTCACAGCGTCCTGGCAACACCCCGCCCCCTCTCACAGTGCCCTGGCAACACCCCACCCCCATTCATAGCAGCCTGGGAACACACCAACCCCCTCTCACAGCACCCTGGCGACACCCTGCCCCTCTCTTACAGCGCCTTGGCAAGACTCCACCCCCATTCACAGCAACCTGGCAACACCCTGCCCACCCTCACAGCACCCTGGCAACACCCCAACCCCATTCACAGTAACCTGGAAACACCCCAACCCCTCTCACAGCACCCTGGCAACATTCCGCCCCCTCTCACAGCACCCTGGCAACACCCCGCGATTATTCACAGCACCCTGGCAACACTCTACCCCCACCCTCTCACAGCACCCTGGAAACACCCGCCCCCCCCCTCACAGTATCCTGGCAACACCGCGCCCCCTCCCATAGCTCTGACAACACCCCACCCTCTCTCATAGCGCCCTGGCAACACCCGCCCCCCCCCCCCCCCCCCCCCCCTCACAGCTCTGGCAACACATGCCCCTCTGCTGCCCAGGGCCAAATTGTCCTTTAAACTTTTCATTGGTCCTTCTTTTGCACCCTCACTCAGCCTGTGAAAATCCCCTTGAAGGCGCTTTATATCCTCCTCACAACTCACATTCCACCTAGTTTTGTGTCATCAGCAAACTTGGTAATATTACATTTTGTTCCCATATCCCCTGTGGTGAACCATCGTTGGTTCCCACTGGATAGTGCTGAGCCAGGGGCTGGCCAGTACTACAAGGATGTACATATGTTACTGTTGGGTTGTGCTATTGTTGCTGTTGGGGTTAGGGTGGGGTTGTTACACCTTTGTACTTTAGTGTTGTGGCACATCCCAGTCGGGCTCCGCCTCCTGGGAGAGGTATAAGAGTCCCTGCTCTGGCCGGGACCCCTTCAGTCTGGGATAGTGTATATAAGGTCTGGTAGCTTCGTTAACAGTAAATAAAAGCCTTTCATTTACTGAGCTTCAAACCTCGTGTCTGAATAGCGCATCAATTTTATTTACTGTCGTTAAACTCTCGTCGAAAAAAAAAGAGAGAGTATGGAGCAAATTCTGAAGCCGGAACGCCTTACGCTAGATCCACGTGCGGTGGGCGCTTCTAACACCTTCGACCACTGGCTGAAGTGTTTCGAAGACTACCTGGCAGCCTCCGCAGCGGTCACCACAGATGATGACAGACTCCGAGTCCTCCATGTGAGGGTAAGCGACACTGTCTACCTCGCGATCCGTGCGGCCATCGATTATACTAAGGCCCTCGAGCTTCTAAAGAAGCGCTATACCAAACCACCCAATGAGATACACGCTCGTTACCTCCTAGCCACTCGACAACGGCAGTCTGGCGAAACGATGGAGGAATATGCGAACGAGCTCCTACAGCTAGCCAGGGGCTGTAACTGCAAAGCTGTGTCGGCTGAGCAGAGCATGTACGACCTCGCCCAAGATGTGTTTGTGGCCGGGGTCGGATCGTCGTACATTCGACTTAAACTGTTGGAGAAGGGTAACCTTAATCTTACCCAGGCCATTGAGTTAGCAGAGATGCTCGAGTCGGCCTCCAAAAGCTTAATTTTATATCCGGAGGACCATGTGGAGACAACGTGGCAGGAGCAGTCGCAAATCCCTCCTCGTCCCTCGGGTTCGAAATGCTGCGTAATGGCATGCTCCCATTCGGGCCAGACGACGGCTGCAGCCCCGGGCGGCCCGCGGTGCTATTTCTGTGGAGGAGCGAAGCATACCCGGCAAAAGTGTCCCGCTAAAGCTGTGTTGTGCACCGCATGCGGTAAAAAAGGGCATTATTCAAAAGTGTGCCGATCTAAACCCAGGAACGGCAGTGCGGCCTGCGATTCTTCAAAGCTCGGCTCTTTGTCGTCGAAGTCGTCGCGGGGTTCGTCCACGTGCGAGACCAGGACGATGCCATTACGGTCGACGGAGTCGGAGGAGTATGACCACCAGGGGTCGCTGAGTTTGGCGTCCTCACCCACGTGCGATTCATGGGGGCAGCCATGTTGGTCGACACTGACCACGAACGACCAGCAGGGGTCCTCCTCATCGGCTTCACCTGCCTGCAGTGGCGCTCATGAACCAACGGTGGCGTCGATCATCCTGGACCAGGCCAAGCCTCATAGACTTGACAAATCTATGATGAATATCCAGGTAAATGACCACGTGATTTATTGTCTGTTTGACAGCGGGGGCACTGAGAGCTTTATCCACCTAGACACTGTGAAGCGGTGTGGACTCCAGATTCAACCTGCCAAACAGACAATCTCTATGGCATCAAGGTCCCGGTCTGTTGCCGTGCTAGGGAGTTGCGTGGTAACCTTGAAGGTGCAAGGCACAGTTTATGAGCGTTTCAAGCTCCTTGTGTTGCCGTATCTTTGCGCGCCAATACTTCTTGGACTAAACTTCATGGTCCACTTGAGGAGTGTAATCCTACAGTATGGTGGGCCACTCCCTTCACTGGCAGTGGGAAAACAGCAGCAGCCTCCAAATTGCCCAACGCGCCCCGCCTGCAGCCTCTCGACGCTGAAGATCACCACACCCTCCTTGTTCCAGAATCTTGTGCCAGGCTGCAAGCCCATCGCGACTAACAGTAGGCGTTACAGCACTGAGGATCGGATCTTCATTAGATCTGAGGTTCAGCGGCTCCTCAAAGAAAGGATCATACAACCCAGTGCTAGTCCGTGGAGAGCGCAGGTCGTGGTGGTCAAGAGCGGGAACAAACCCCGGATGGTCATTGACTACAGTCAGACCATTAACCGATATATGCAGCTGGATGCGTATCCCCTCCCGCGCATATCTGATATGGTCAATCAGATTGCGCAGTACCGGGTGTTCTCCACCATAGACCTCAAGTCTGCCTACCACCAACTCCCCATTCGCCCAGAGGACCGACATTACACGGCTTTTGAGGCGGATGGTCGCTTGTATCACTTTCTCAGGGTTCCCTTTGGTGTCACCAATGTGGTCTCGGTCTTCCAGCGTGCTATGGACCGAATGGTGGACCAGAACGGGCTGCGGGCTACCTTCCCGTACCTGGATAATGTCACCATCTGCGGCCATGAACAGCAGGACCATGACACAAACCTCCTGAACTTCTTACGCACTGCATCTCGCCTGAACGTGACCTACAACAGGGAGAAGTGTGTGTTTCGTACGCGCCGATTAGCCATCCTAGGATACGTGGTGGAAAACGGGGTCATTGGCCCTGATCCAGACCGTATGCGCCCCCTTTCTGAACTTCCCTTACCTACTAGTGCAAAAGCACTGAGAAGATGCTTAGGCTTCTTCTCTTATTATGCGCAGTAGGTTCCCAACTACGCGGATAAAGCCCGTCTGCTCATTAAGTCCACGACTTTTCCCTTAACGCCAGAGGCCAGATTGGCCTTCGATAAATTGAAAGCTGACATCGCGAAAGCTACGATGCACGCTGTAGACGAGTCCATCCCCTTTCAGGTGGAGAGCGATGCATCTGATTTCGCCCTGGCCGCCACACTTAACCAGGCGGGCAGGCCCGTCGCATTTTTTTCCCGCACCCTCCAAGGCCCCGAAATTCGGCATTCAGCGGTGGAGAAGGAGGCCCAGGCCATTGCGGAGGCCGTCAGGCACTGGTGCCATTACTTGGCGGGAAAACGGTTCACCCTGATCACGGACCAGCGGTCCGTGGCGTTCATGTTCAATAACACGCAGAGGGGCAAGATCAAGAATGACAAGATCTTGCGGTGGAGAATTGAACTCTCCACCTATAACTACGACATCATGTATCGTCCAGGGAAACTCAATGAGCCCTCGGATGCCCTCTCGCGTGCAACATGCGCTAGTATACAGGAGGACCATTTGCACGCCCTCCATAATGACCTGTGCCATCCTGGGGTCACTCGGCTCTACCACTTTATAAAAGCCCGCAACCTGCCTTACTCGGTGGAGGACGTCAGGTCAGTAACAAGGAGCTGTCGGGTTTGCGCAGAATGCAAACCGCACTTTTACCAACCTGACCGGGCACATTTAGTCAAGGCCACTCGTCCCTTCGAGAGACTGAGTGTCGATTTTAAGGGCCCCCTTCCCTCAACAGATCGGAATGTGTACTTCCTCAATATCATTGACGAGTACTCTCGGTTCCCTTTTGTTGTTCCCTGCTCTGATACATCCGCTGCCACGGTTATCAAGGCATTCCGTGATCTCTTTACCCTGTTCGGGTACCCCAGCTACATCCATAGCGACAGGGGCTCGTCATTCATGAGCGATGACTTGAGGCAATTCCTGCTCTCATACGGGATTGCCTCTAGTAGGACCACGAGCTACAACCCTAGGGGTAATGGACAGGTGGAACGCGAGAATGCTACAGTCTGGAAGGCTGTCTTACTGGCGTTGAAGTCAAAAGGTCTTCCAGTCTCCCGTTGGCAAGAGGTGCTCCCTGATGCGCTCCATTCTATTCGCTCCCTCCTGTGTACGGCAACCAATACTACTCCCCACGAGAAGATGTTCTCATTCCCTCGGAAGTCTTCCTCGGGGTCCTCATTACCGTCTTGGTTGACGTACTCAGGACCCGTCCTCCTGCGGCGACATGTAAGGGCCCGCAAGTCCGACCCGTTGGTCGAACAGGTCCATCTCCTCCACGCCAACCCTCAGTATGCCTATGTGGCATACCCTGACGGGCGGGAGGACACGGTGTCGATCCGAGACCTGGCGCCAGCAGGGGACGTAGCAACCGCTGTCGCTCCCATACCCCGGGCGGGCAGCATCGGGACCATTGCTTAACCATTTTACTCCCATGTACAGCTTGCCTGAGCCCAGAAGATGGTCGCCACCGCAGGGCGTGTCAGGATCCCCTGGACTACCGTCACCTCAGGGTCAACCGGCCTGTGAGTCCATGGAAGAACAGCTGGATGCCGCTTTGGGGAGAACGCCACCGCAAGTGGCTACTCCGGTGTCACTGCCGGTATTGAGGAGGTCACAACGACGGTGCGGTCCCCCTGACCGTCTGAACTTATAGACTGCTGACACTTTATTCTGTTTTTTGTACCCCGCCGGCCTTTGTTCTCAAAGGAGGGGTGAATGTGGTGAACCATCGTTGGTTCCCACTGGATAGTGCTGAGCCAGGGTCTGGCCAGTACTACAAGGATGTACATATGTTACTGTTGGGTTGTGCTATTGTTGCTGTTGGGGTTAGGGTGGGGTTGTTACACCTTTGTACTTTAGTGTTGTGGTACATCCCAGTCGGGCTCCGCCTCCTGGGAGAGGTATAAGAGTCCCTGCTCTGGCCGGGACCCCTTCAGTCTGGGATAGTGTATATAAGTTCTGGTAGCTTCGTTAACAGTAAATAAAAGCCTTTCATTTACTGAGCTTCAAGCCTCGTGTCTGAATAGCACATCATCCCCCCAAATCATTGATATGGGGTCAGATTCTCTGACCTCGCCTGCAGCTGGGATTCTCTGGTCCACTGCAGTGAATGGAGATTTGGCTGAGCACCAAATTCCCCATTCTCGCTGGTTGCGGTGGTGGGACATGGACAACTGGAGAATTCCGGCCAGAGAATGTGAACAGCTACATCCCAAGCACTGATCCTTGCAGTACCCTACCGACCACAGCCTGTCAACCTGAGAATGACATGTTTATTCTTACTCTCCGTTTTCTGTCTGTTAATTAATTCTTAATCCATGTCATTATATTATCTCACTTGGTCTAATTTTGCTTACTGGTTCCCACTTATCTATTCTGCTAGTTCCATCTTCAATAAACTTTGACAGGGCAGCACGGTGGCACAGTGGTTAGCACTGCTGCATCACAGTGCCACGGACTCTGGTTCAATTCCTGCCTTGGCTGTCCATCTGTGTGGAGTTTGCACATTCTCCTCGTGTCTGGTTGAGTTTCTTCCGGGTGCTCTGGTTTCCTCCCACAATCCAAAGATGTGTAGGTTAGGTGGATTGGTCATGGTAAATTGCCCCTTAGCATCCAAAGATGTGTAGGTTAGGAGACTAGTGGGGTACATGTGGGGTTATGGGGATAGGGTGCAGGATGGGCCTGGGTAAGATGCTCTTTCAGAGAGACAGTGCAGACTTGATGGGCTGAATGGCCTCCTTCTTCACTGTAGGGATTCTATGATGAGGTTTGTCAATTTCTCTTTCATAAATCCATGTTGACTGTGCTGAATCTTACCATTATTTTCTAAGTGTCCAGTTATCAATTCTCTATAATAGATTCTACAATTTCCCTACTACTGATGTCAAGCTAACAGGTCTGTTGTTCCCTGTTTTCTCTCTCCCTCCTTTCTTAAATAGTGGGGTTACATTTAGTACCTTCCAATCTTCAGGAGCAGTTCCAAAATCAATAGAATTTTGGAGATGACCACTGATTAATTCATTATCTCTCCAGCCACCTTGTCCAATACTCTGGGATGTAGATCGTGTACTAATTTTCAGTCCCATTAATTTCTCCAGTGCTCCTTTTTCATGAATACTAATTCTTTCAGTTCCTCATTCACACTAATCCCCTGGTTCGTTCGTATTCCTGGGAGGTATTTGGTATCTTTTGCTGTTAAGACAAAGTATTTGTTTAGTTTCTCTGCTATTTCCTCATTCTCCATTATTAATTCTCCTGTCTCTGCCTGTAGTGGGCCCACATTTGTCTTTGCTAATCCTTGTCTTTTTACAAGCCTATAGAAGCTTTTATAGTTCATTTTTTAAATGATTCTTGCTAGTTTACATTCGTGTTCAATTTTATCTTTATCTTGGTCCTCCTTTGCTGAATTCTAAAAATCTTCCAATCCCCAGGTTTTTTGGGTGTGGCTGATCTCACCTTCCATATAGGAACAATTCCAATCCAATCCAGTGAGTTCTGCTGCCTGTTCCTCATGGGTGGAGAGTGACCTCTGCTTTGGGGTCTCTGCTCCAGTCTTTGCTCTCTCCCTTGTGGGAGGTCTTGTCCTGCAAAAGACAGATGGATTGACTGTGAACACTAGAATGAAAGACCAATTCAGAATCATGCATGCCCGTTGTGTGTGCTGAGCCTTCTCCAGTAAGGGATTTAGATGTCATTTGTGCAAGAACTTACATCAGATGGTGAACTTAAAGTGGCTGACAGACATTCAGTGTTGATGTCCTATCTGCTGGTCATGTGACACATCCCTGTGGAATCCAACCCTTAGACTACCTGTGAGAGCGTGAGTAGAGTCTCACTTACCCTGGCAGAGCGCATCAGATCATTCATCATTTTCTTGCACTGCAGGGTAGTCCTTCTTTGTTGTCCATGGGTGTTGACTACCCTGGTGACCTCGTCCCACACCAGCGTAGTCTCTGTGGGAAGACCTCCTGCTCCCATCTCAAGGAACGAGGATCTCCCATCTTTCCTGGATGGCTCTACTCCTTGACTTGTCCCCAGGGAGGTTTTGCTGAATCAGGGAATGGAGGGTTTGGTTCTTTTAGGTGCCTTGGGAAACCTTGAAGACTCAACACATTTGAGCTGTGAGTAAATGGATATCTCTCTGTGTACCATTTAAATACCAGGACCTTTGACCCCATGAGGTAATGGCGAGGTGGACAAATTCCTGCCCAATCCACTGAGATTCAATGAGCTCCTTGTTGATGATTGATGAGCAGAAAAACAGAAGATTCCTCCAATCGGTATAGTCAGCTTCACCCATCCAGCACACAATGTGAGGACATTTTTCCTAATCTCTACTCTCATTTTCTTTGTCCCCAATCAATACTCAGAAATTAAATCAAATAGCTTACTTTGTATTTGTAGGATAAAACCAAACTATCTTACTTAATGGAGGTGCTAAATCAGCTGTACTCCATATCCTTATATGTCAGGAGGTCATCATGGTTAACCAATACCCTTGCTTCAGTTAATTGATGGACACAAAAACTTATATTTAAATCAAATCATGTCTTTATTAGCAAAATGTAAAAAATACCCTTAAATACTTATGACTACAACAAGACTGATTCTTTTACACTGTATCACAAGTCAATGCTTCTATTCCCCTATCAATCTACTATAATAAGTTTACAAACTTAGATTTTAACTACTTACACTTATCTAATGGACCCGTAGGTGTGTCTTTATCCACTTGTGCTGGTGAGACATAGAGAGTGATCAGACTTCATGAAACTTAAAACTTGAGGTTCCTCTTCTCCGTTCTGCTTCTGTTCTTCTCTTCTAATTCTGTTCTCCAAAACTTCAATATTTATTCTTTTGAGACTGGCTGAAAGACATGCTGGCACTGACCATTGGCTTATCATCCAAATCTATTTATTGAAGGATGTCTGACATTAGAGTGGTGTCCTAAGTTTTCTTAGGACTCAAAATCAGTTCAGGGGCTCCATTTGTATCTGATTTCTGTCCATTTGATTGATTAGAATGAGCTTATCATTAACAATGTTTTGTTTCTATCCTGCTGGCTTTATCACATACTGTAAAACCTAAGACATTTGTCGCAAGTAAACAATGCAGGCCACATACTCAGCCTGGAGTTAAAACTTCTGTCCTGAAGTTAGCCGCATTTCCCATCAGGCCATAGTAGTGTCCTTTTTTTTGCTTGGCTATTTTGTATTCACCAATAGCTCGCCAGCTACACCACTTTATACTGTATACTCATTATTCATTCATTTCAGCATTTTAGATTGAATTTGTTGCTCTAGCATGGGTTTTTCAGGAGAACAATTAGACTTTATTTTACAATATAGTCCTGGGATCATCTGGTTGCTTCACTGTTCATGATCTTTCAAATCATTACTGGGATTGGACGAGGTGTCGTTCAGACTGCAACGGTAGTTTTTTGTGTTTATGCAAACTTGTGAGTGTATGCTCATTTGATCTATTATGGCATTTAATGCTGTGAGCTTCTTCATTGCACATGTACCAACCTATATATATTATAGAGTTCTGGTTGAAAATGGAATTTGTTGATAGTTGATAGTTTCAGCACTAAAAGCTGATGTGAAGGATTTTTGACATATTTCCATCTTGTCATTTTTAATTTAATTCAATATATCTTACCCCTTCAAAGATTGTTTTTTTTAAGAATCTGCCTACTTAACCGAAATGGAAAACATTTTTGATCCATGCTTTTGCTGTTGAAAATTTGTCATCCGTTTCTCTCTTATCCTTCATTTTAGTTGCTCTCAGCTAACATTTTTATTACACCTGAGGACAAATGTTATGATTTAATGTTATATAGTGGGGCGTGAGGGATTTGGGAAGATGTGATAAATTGAGAAATGACAAGGCAAGACAGCAAAGTAGCAATAAGGGAATTGATAATCTGAGTGTGTCACGAAGGGACAGAGGGCACAAACATACCAGTGCAGCAATGGGTAAAGGTTGCAAAAATTATAAAGACTGAATTAAAGGCTCCCTCTATGAATATACAAAACATTAACAACTGGGCAGATGAATGGATGGCACAAATGGAAGTAAACAAGTAATCTTATTGCCATAATGGAGGCATGGCTGCAAGGTGACCAAGGCTGGGATGTGAACGTTCAAGGGAATTCAACATTGAGGAAGGAAAGGAAATGGATTAGTGATAATGTCACTGGACTAGTAATCCAGAGGTCCAGGCTAATGTTCTGGGGATATGGATTCAAATTCCACTGTGGTAATCGGTTGAATTTAAATTGAATTAATTAATGTTTCTGGAATTGAAAAAATAAGGTTCAGTAATGGTGACCATGGAACTTTCATCAATTGTTGTAAAAACTCATCTGCTTTCCTCCCTTTAGAGAAGGAAATCTGCCATCCATACCTGGTTTGGCCTACAAGTGACACCAGATCCACAACAATGTGATTGACTTTTAACTGCCCTCTGAAATGGCCCCACAAGCCACTCATTTCAAGGGCAATTAGGGATGAGCAAGAAATGTTGGTCTTGCCACATCCCATGAAAGAATAAAAAAATCAGTTGCTTTGTAGTACAGACCTGGAATATTGCTGAAAAGTGAGACATATTGTTGAAGCTTTCATCTTGCATTCATCAGGACAAACACAAGAATGTCAAATTTCAAATATGGCAATTTCTGCTACATGCTTTACTGACCTATATGCATTTTAAACATTTCTAACTCAGTTTGGCTGGATGCAGATTTTGCCTGTAAATTTAGCACTGAAAGTTAATTTGAATCATTTTTAATACATTTCCAACTTGCCAATCTTTTTATACTTCAGTGGAAAAAGGTGCTTATTGGTTAGCAGGACGACTCTGATTGGCCAAGTTATTACCATGGAGAACATAATGGGAAACCAAATACTCCCAAGCTTCTGGATAATTCACAAAAGATACAAGGCTTGAACATATTCCTTTTGTTTGCAGAGAGCAGGATCCTGTGTGTGAATGTATGATGCTTCTAAGAAGATTAAATGAGACACATTACAAGCTCGACTGATTATCTTAATTTGAGTATAACTATTATCACACTCAAGACTTTTCAGCAAGTGCTGCCCAATTGAATAATCACAATAGACATTTTGCTTTGGGTTTTTCAACTGCATTATTTGAGTACGGAGTGAACAACCAAAGGAATATATTGTTTGATTTGATCGACCAACGACTGGGACGTATGACCTGCATACTTGGCATCACACTGGCACTGAAATTCATACACAATGGGCCTGATTTTACCAAAACTTCGCGCCCGTTTTTGGGCGCAAAATTGCAGTAAAGTTGGGTGTCAAGCCTTTAACGCGATCTGCACCCGAATCCGAGCAGGTTGTGCCTTTACCGACACCCGATTCGGGCGCGGGTCCATTTGCATGCATTTAAATCGACTTAATGAACCGCGCGCCCAACTCTACCGCCAAATCCCACTTTACCGTCCTCTGGCCCGATCCGCGTCCACGCTGTTACCGACCTGCAAAATAAAAGTCTGAAGTCGCCGCTGCAGCCTCCGAAGAGCGGGGTCAGAGACTGCAACGGCTCTCTGACCCAGGTCATCCTCTGGTCGGGGGGGGGGGGGGGGAGGAGGGGATGTGACGTCTCATCCCCTGGGGGAGGGGGGTGTGGGAGGGGAGGGGGTGTGACGTCTCATCCCCTGGGGGGTGGGAGGGAAGGGGGTGTGACCGATCATCCCCTGGCCCGGGTGGGTGGGTGGCAGGGGAGGAGGGGAGGAGAGGGGGTGTGACGTCTCATCCTCTGGTCGGTGGGGGGGTCGGCTGCCAGTCTGCGGCCGATCTCTCCTGTTGGAGTGGGCGTGCGGCCATGCCATCCCATGAAACCTTCAGGATGAAGTGATTCCTCGCTAAGAAGATGAAGCAGAACCGGCCGATTCCACAATGGCCGATTCCACAGTGTAAAGGGATACACCATCACTGGTACACTACCAGCCACAGATTACTCTTCCCTGCAGGGGCAAGAGAGCTTATGCTGAAAATCAAACTTATCATCTAAGTATTCCATCAGTCAGACATGATGTAGACTGTGGAGTTAGTTTATGATAAGGTAAAGTCGCCATAGTCCCAGATTACCAGAGGTGGTGATTTTCACCTGAGGATCGCTACACCACAGGCAAGGGGCAAGGTGGGCCTTCATGAATAACCTGAGCCTAAACAAGAATTGAACCTATTCTGTTGGCATCGCTCTACATCAAGAACCAGCCATCCAGCGACTAAGCTGGCTGACTGGTTATGGTATTGACTGTATAAATCGCTGCTTGCTATTCCTTTTTTTCTTTGGTGCATCAATCCTTGCACTAGTTTTTAGCGATTTATGTACCTCTACCCCTAAATTTCTCTGCTCATCCATTTTTCCTAGTTTCTCACCATTTAGAAAGACTCTCATCTATCTTTCCCAGGCCCAAAGTGGATGATCTCCCATTTCCCAGCATTGAACTCCACTTACCACAGCTTTACCCGATCACCTTCTAATCCAACATTCCTTTGCAGCATTCTGCTCCTGTACACGGTATTCACTGGCCCACTGAACTGAGTTGCAAATGAACATAAGAACTTAGAACATGAGTAAACCATATGATTCTGCGAGTCTGATCCACTATTCAACAGACCCTAGCTGACCTTTTGCCTTAAATACACTTTCCCATCTGCTCTTCTTATCCCTCGATTCCCTGAGAGATCAAAAATCCATCGATTTCAGACTTGCAAATTCAAAATGGAACATCAACAATCCTCTGAGACAGAATTCTAAATACTCAGTCACACCATCCCTAATATTAATAGATTCCCCACAGTCTGTATCAGACTAATAGGCCCATAGTTTTCTAGTTATCTCTCCTACATCTCTTATGATTTAGTGTCATTTGTCCGTTTTCCAAGCTAATGGTACAATGAATCAATAGAAAGGTTTTGGAAGGCATCAGGCAATTTTTTAATCTAGTTTTATTAGCCTGAGGTGGAAGTTATTGGATGGGGTTTTATGGCCTTGCTCGTCCTAAAACTGTAAAATCCCACTCAAGGTCAACGGACCTTTCCATGTTCCACCCCTCGCCTGTTCTGATTCCTGTGATAGACGGGGCGGCAAAATTCCAGTTGGAATTTTAAAATTCTCATTGGGTACTGGAGGCTTTACTTATCTTTAATCTCATTTGTTTTTCCATCACCATTTTTAAAACTTGAATTCTTGAGTTCTGTTGATTTAGTTTTCCCTGCATCTCTGATATTTGATCCTCATCTTCTGCTGTGAAGTCTACTAACAATATAGTTAATGGAGGAGAGATGCACAAAAAGCCAGAACTATAGGAATGAAGCATTGTTAAACTGGAGAAGGCTACAGAGATAGGGAAAAGGGAGGGATTTAGAATATAACTTGGAGGTTTTGGAGGACCGAGTGCTTCTGTAGTCAGCAAGAACAGGATTGATGAGTGAACAGGATATGTGACTTGAATGGTACGGGCAGCAGTTTTTTTTATTCATTCATGGGACATGGGTGTCACTGGCTGGCCAGCATTTATTGCCCATCCCTAGTTGCCTGAGGGCAGCTGAGAGTCAACCACATTGCTGTGGCTCTGGAATCACATGTAGGCCAGACCAGGTAAGGACAGTAGATTTCCTTCGCTAAAGGACATTAGTGAACCAGATGGGCTTTTCCGACAATTGACAATGGTTTAATAGTCTAGCGATAATCCCACTAGGCCATCGCTTCCCCATCAGTTGAAATTATGCAGTGTGTCGAATCGCAAGTGTAACAATGTCTAATGGAATATGGGGATACGGGGATATACGGGAATATGGGGATACTGATATGGCAGTAATTTCAGTTGAAAACTTGACTTGATGGAAGTCAAATCAGACTATCAGACACAAAAGTCAACATTTCCAATCTATGATCATTTGATTTTACAACCATTAAAGTGAGGCCTGATGATGATTCCCCTGGCAAGCAAAGTTGTTTCTCATTACCCATATTTCCAGTCATGTGTAGGAAGAGCACTGCACGATCAGTAGAGCGGTGCATAGCTCAAACTTACTGCAAGTGTTAAGTAGCATGAGTACAGCACCAAGTTTATTGAAATACTTGAAGGAAAACTAGCAGTGAAGATAGTGTGGGTGACGATAAGCATGCACAGGAGGCAGGGACACAAGACTCAGTGCAAGGGAAGGTGCCATCATTGTGGCATCTCAGTAAAGATGTACGAGGAGATGTGACTCAAGGGGAGGAATTTTGCAATCTGGGTACAGAGTGCTGGCTGGGGTGTGAAAACTGGTGTGTAGCTTTCCAGCTGCATTGCCGCGTTTCCTCTCCATATTCCCTGAAAACTCTGGGGGCGTGGTTCTCACCATCACACAGGCAGGGTGGGGTCTGATAGTGCCAGTAACATAGAGATCAGGGTACGTTTTTAAATGGCGTTCTGATCTTGCACTGAAAAAAAACTCCCCCCACCCACCATGGATACAGGGAAAATCTCACCTTCCCCAATCAAGCACCGGGGCAACCCTCCCAACGCATTAGCAGAAGCCCCCAATGGAACCCCCCCTCCCCCCGCCCACAGGGCCCAGCCCTAGCGCTGACAGCCTGGCAGTGCTGTACCCTGTTCCCCTCGACATCTTCCCGGTTTTTAAATATCTATTGTAAACCTCACTGACATGAGGTCTGAATATGGAGGAAATATGATGGGGAAGTCCGCTAATTATATGAAAATGTATTCAAATATATTTAAATAACGGGAACCTTGTTACGTCACCAGCGAGGGGGGAAATTGGAAAACGAGATCTCGCCGGCAAAAATCTCATTTTCCGGCTCCTGCAACATTTTGGCCTCACGTTGCTCACCTCACTAACGCGGGCTCCAAATTGCCCCCAATGCTTTCTCAATCCTGTGTCAGTCACTCTAGATGTGGAGATGCCGGCGTTGGACTGGGGTGAACACAGTAAGAAGTCTCACAACACCAGGTTAAAGTCCAACAGGTTTATTTGGTAGCAAATACCATAAGCTTTCGGAGCACTGCTGCTCCTTCGTCAGATGGAGTGAAAATCTGTTCACTCTACGCAGAACTGCAGCCAAAAAGTAACATCCAGACAGCACTGACTGGGACTTTTTTCTTTGGAGCGTAGGAGGCTGAGGGGTGATCTTATAGAGGTCTATAAAATAATGACGGGCACAGATCAGCTAGATAGTCAATATCTTTTCCCAAAGGTAGGGGAGTCTAAATCTAGAGGGCATAGGTTTAAGGTGAGAGATACAAAAGTGTCCAGAGGGGCATTTTTTTCACACAGAGGGTGGTGAGTGTCCGGAACAAGTTGCCAGAGGTAGTAGTAGAGGCGGGTACAATTTTGTCTTTTAAAAAGCTTTTAGATAGTTACATGGGTACGATGGATATAGAGGGATATAGGCCAAATGCAGGCAATTGGGATTAGTTTAGGGGTTGGGCCGAAGGGCCTGTTTCCATGCTGGAAACCTCTGACTCTGTGACAATTAGGCCTTTCCAGGCACCAAGTGGGAGCAACAAGCAATAAAGAGTTGTTTCAGCCAGCCCCTCCTGTAACATTTACGTGGTTGAGTGAGGGGCAAGATTGGCAGCTCAACGTTCCGGGATATAGAATCTTCAGACGCGACAGAGGAGGGGATAAAAGAGGAGGGGGCATTGCATTATTAGTTAAGGAGGCAGTTACTGCAGTAAGGAGAGATGATATCTTGGAGGGGGCATCAAATGAAGCTTTGTGGGTAGAGCCTAGGAATAAAAAAGGGACAGCTACGTTGCTAGATGTTTATTAAAGACCCTCAGATAGTCAGCGGGAAATTGAAGAGCAAATGTGTGTGCAATTCGCAGAGGGATATAAAAATAATAAGAGGGTAATTATACTAGGTGATTTCAACTTTCCCAACATTAATTGGGATAGCCATCATGTTAAGGGTTTAAGTGGAGTAGAGTTCTTAAAATGTATACAGGAAAACTTCTTAAGTCAATATGTAGAGGATCCAACAAGGGAGGGAGCTGTGCTGGACCTAATTCTGGGGAATGAAGCCGGACAGGCGGTTGATGTGTTGGTGGGGGAATATTTTGGTGATAGCGATCACAACATGGTTTAATTCAAATTTGTTATGGACCAAGAAATTGACAAATTGCAGAAAGACACCTTGGATTGGGGGAGAGTAGATTGTAACAAAATTAGGCAGCATCTGGTCCAAGGTAGACTGGAATGAGTTACTTGTGGGGAAATCTACAGAAGAGCAGTGGGGGGTGTTCAAAGATGAAATGGGGAGGATACAGGCCCACATGCTCCCTCTAGGGTAATAGGAAGGTGTAACAAACCCAGAGAACCATGGATGACCAGAGACATTCAGGATACAATGAGAAGGAAAAGAGAGGCTTTTTACAAGTATAAGGGGAGTAAGTCTGCGGAGGCATTAGTGGAGTACAGAAAGTGCAGGATGGAGCTTAAGAAATCAATTAGGAGAACAAAGAGGGGACATGAGAAAGCTCTGGCTGGTAAAAGTAGGGAAAATCCTAAGATATTCTATAAATATATCAATGAGAAGAGGATAACTCGGGAAAGAGTAGGGCCCATTAGTGACCAAGGGGGAAATCTGTGGGTGGAGGCAGAGGACATTGATAGGGTGTTAAATGAATATTTCATATTTGTCCTCACCTACGAGAATGAGGAGGTAGTTATGGAACTCGGGGAGAGAGACTATGAGGCTCCAGAGAAAATCATCATAGGAAGTGACAAGGTATTGGAGGTATTAGCAGACTTAAAAGTGGACAAATCTCCAACTCCAGATGAATTGTGTCCCAGGTTGTTGTGGGAGGCAAGGGAAGAAATTGCAGGGGCTCTGACCCAAATTTTTCATTCCTCCCTGGCCACCGGGAAGGTCATGATGTGGAGATGCCGATGTTGGACTGGGGTGAACACAGTAAGAGTTTTAATAACACCAGTTTAAAGTCCAACAGGTTTATTTGGTAGCAAATACCATTAGCTTTCGGAGCGCTGCTCCTTCATCAGATGGAGTGGAAATGTGAAGGAGCAGCGCTCCGAAAGCTAATGGTATTTGCTACCAAATAAACCTGTTGGACTTTAACCTGGTGTTATTAAAACTCTTACCGGGAAGTTGCCAGAGGACTGGAGAACAGCGAATGTGGTCCCACTATTTAAGAAAGGTTGTAGAGACAAGCCAGGGACTGCAGACCAGTGAGTCTCATGTCTATGGTTGGGAAACTACTGGAAAAGATTCTGAAGGAGAAAATCTAATTCCATTTGGAGAGGCAATGTTTGATCAGGGATAGTCAGGTTTTGTCAGAGGGAGTTCATGCCAAACAAATTTGATTGAACGTTTTGAGCATGTGACCAAGTGTGTGGATGAAGGTAAGTGGTTGATGTAGTTTACGTGGATTTCAGCAAAGTCTTTGACAAAGTCCCACATGGGAGACTTATTAAGAAGGCAAATGCATATGGGATACAGGGTGATCTGACAAGGCGGATACATAATTGGCTTAGTGGTAGGAGACAGAGGGTGATGACAGACGGCTGCGTTAGTGACTGGAGGCCAGTGACCAGTGGCGTACCACAGAGATCCGTGCTGGGCCCCCTATTGTTCGTCATTTATATAAATGACATGGATGACTACGTGGGGGGTAGGATCAGTAAGTTTGCCAATGACTCAAAGAGTGGCAGGGTGGTTAACAGTGAGGTTGAGTGTCTTGGGTTACAGGAAGATATAGACGAGATGGTCAAATGGGCTGATAAGTGGCAGATGGAATTTAACCCTGAAAAGTGTGAGGTGATGCACTTTGGAAGGAGTAATTTGACAAGGAAGTTTACTATGAAAAGTCTTGTAGCGGGATCTTTCTCTTTACTCCACTTACAGGCCGGTATTTGGGGGTCTGCCGATAGCTGCGAGTGTCTCTCTATTACAGGCCTAGAAATTTCAAAGGCCGGGGAATGCTACACTGGGGCAACTCCGCAGGAGAGAGCGCTGAACCAGGCTCACCGTTTATACCTAACCGGTAACCTGATACTTATATCACACAGCCATCCCAAAACCACCACCAAGGCCTGAATGATTCTCTCCCTTGTCGGTGGGACAACGGCCACCCTGCACCCACTCCACTCGAGTAGGTCTCCGAGAGAGAGAACAGAGAGACTCTGTCCTTTTTATCTCCTGACCAGCAGTCTCCCTTGAGTGAGCGGGTTCGAATCGCTCAGATCATCCTCGGTTCTAGACTCCGGATTCATGGTAAGGGATATTGAAACTGTGACCTCGTCAGAGTGCGCTGATGAGAGAACAAGAAGCAAGACGAACTCCAAACGAGTTTCAAAACTTAGTGATTTATTTAACAATAAAATCAACCTCTCCAATACCCCACCACACATGAATAAAACTTATACTTTATACTATCACTATGGGAGAAATGCTAACGGGTACAACGTAAAATCTTACTTTACACAGTTCAAAACAAGATTACTGAATGTTAAAATTACAATACGCCACCCCTCCCCTTGCCCCAACCTCTATCCTTTCCTTGGGAGCTTCACAAGGTTGGCTGGGATACTCACAATTCTAAAAGGGGTTCCTTTGTGATGGGCTCGAATGTCTTAGTGCAGGGTCAAAACTGGGCTCCTGTTGGTCTTCACCTCTGCACATCAGCTTGCGATCCTGGAAGAGAGCTCGGTCTTGCTTGTCTGCCTCTCAGCTTGCGATTCTGGAAGAGAGCTCGGTTTGGCTTGTCTGACTCCCTTGATCTTAACTTCTGCCCAATTTAACAACCAACTTCCCTGCCCCCGTAGGTGATTTTCAAGAACAATGGGCTTCCGATCACCGGCAGTCTCAGTTTAATTGAGTCAAGTCCAAACACAAAAGGCTGGAACTGCCTTGACCCCCATTGGTCGTTATTTTAATGTCTTCGTAATGCTCCTCCGGAGCTTCCTGAACGGTGTCCCATTAGTGGGATGGGTCTTCTTGTCTTCTGTGGATGGGCCGATTTCCGTGGCCATTGTCTCCCTGCTGGGCTGTTTACTGTTCATCTGTTGGCCTCCATCTCCCTTTGTCCTTCTGATGATTAGATCACTGGTGTGTCTGCCTTTCTGGCCACTTGCATATTCAGGGGGCTCACACCTTTTTCTTGGCACAGTCCACAGGCAGGTTATGTTTGTCCTGCCGAGCCTTCTGGGAGGTTTTTATCAGCCAGCAGCCAGAGTTGGCCACTTTTAAACTGTCAGTTTTAAAATATGGAGGATTGCCCTGAAACTTACAGTCTGACACTGGGAAGTTCCGAAGAACAAAGGGACCTTGGGTGTTTGTCCATAGAAAGCGGGAAGGCAGGTTAATAGGGTGGAGAAAAAGGCATAAGGCACACGCGTCTTTATCAATTGGGGTATAGATTACAAAAGCAGAGAGGTCATGATGGAATTGAAAAGAGCTTTGGTGAGGTCGCAGCTGGAGCACTGTGTGCAGTTCTGGTCGCCACATTATAGGAAGGATGTGATTGCACTGGAGGGGGTGCAGAGGAGATTCACCAGGATGCTGCCTGGGATGGAACGTTTAAGTTATGAAGAGAGGTTGGATAGGCTTGGGTTGTTTTCATTGGAGCAGTGAAGACTGAGGGGACGACCTGATTGAGGTGTTCAACATTATGAGGGGCATGGACAGGGTGGATAGGCAACAGCTGTTCCCCTTAGTTGAAGGATCAGTTACGAAGGGGCATAAGTTAAAAGTGAGGGGTGGGAGGTTTAAGGGGGATTTGAGGAAAAGCTTTTTTACTCAGTGGGTGGTGATGGTCTGCAATGCACTGCCTGAGAGGGTGGTGGAGGCAGATTACCTCACATCCTTTAAAAAGCACCTGGATGAGTACTTGGCACGCCATAACATTCAAGGCTATGGGCCAAGTGCTGGCAAGTGGGATTAGATGGGCAGGTCTGCGCATTTCATGCATCGGTGCAGACTCGATGGGCCGAAGGACCTCTTCTGCACTGTAGTATTCTGTGATTTAGCACCTGGCATCACATCTCTCTATATTATTACTGACAGTATTGTCCAGTGAATGGGCCGGGCGAACGTCAATGACAGATTTTGTTACTATGTTCTCACCTCAACTCCCTGAAAAATATGATTCACATAAATCTCTGCATCTGTGGTGTCCTTGATGATGGCATCCTCGTGAAGGGTGGACTGCTTCATAATTTGTCCCTCTCTATCTGCCAATATGTTTTCCTGCCTGTGGTTTCTGTAAAATAATGAATAGCACACAGGACATTGCAGGAGGTTAAATCGGAGAGGGCGCTGAAGGCTGCAACATGTTTTATATATACAATATATTGCAAAATGAAATATCTCGAGTCAAAAAACTAATCAACAACTAACAGGTGCCTCAGCTGCCACTTGACTTCTTACTGTCATTTTGTAGCATGTGCATTACTTAGTTGGTTAGGTTTGGGTTAAGAATATTGATGAATGAAACTTGTCTATTGCCCATTTCTGATCACCAGCACTTTGGTTTGTCATTGACATCAATTCACAATCTTATTCATTCATGCAATATCCATTCTCATGTCCATAATTCATGTAATACTCATCCATAACTATGTCATATGATTGCAAATCAGTCTGAAAGATTGCAAGATAAGACAATTTTCCTCCAGACAAATGTATTTTTCAGTAAGGTGACTGATACAGACCAATAATGAGATAATTGATAGTCATACTTCTTAGGCATTTTTCTCAAAATCTGGCACCATCTTCATTATATCTTTCAACATACAATGAATAGGAAAATATCTCACTGACTCAGGGGTATGGCAATTGGCTTCAATGCTTAATTGTTCAATGGCCTTCAGGCTGATAAAGGACATGCCTTTTTTAACTCATGCTGTCAATCCTAATTCACAGTTAATACTTGCCTTTCGATACCTTGCTAACAACATCATATTTCCTGTGCACCATCTATAAACATTTCAATATTAATTGTGAAGGTTAAGAAACTTCATAGCTGATGCAGTCAGGTTGATTTCACTGTTCTGCATTTTCAGTGTTTTATAGCTCAAGCATAGAGACTGGATAAGAGTGTGTAAGGGCTGGTACAAAAGCTAATTCAAAAGATAAATGGAATGTGTCAGCCTTTATCTCAAGCAGGCTGAGATGCAAAAGGATGGAAAATATGTTACAGCTGTACAAGGCTATGATTAGACCCTGTCTGAAGTATGGGTTCAATTCTGGGCATCATACCACAAGAAGAAATTATTGTCCTTGGAAGGAATTCACCAGAATTATATAATAATAAAGAAGCATTAGAAATAGGAACATGAGTAGTCCATACCTCCACTTGAGCCAATCATAAAGGTCATGAGTGATCTGATCTGGGTCTCAATTCCACTTCCTTGCCTGTTCCCAATAATTCTTGACCCCTCTATCGTTCAATAATCTGTCTATTAATGATGCAGGTCTGGATTTTTGCTCCTGAGGTAGGTAGCCCAAATCGTGATGTTTCATAGCTTGTTGTGTCTGTCTTAAGATAAATATAGTAGGTTCTTTGTTATGGGTGTGGTGGTGGTTGGGTGTCAGATGGAGTTGGGCTAGCCATTCCTGGGCACAGATAGAAGGTGATAAAGGTATATTTAAGACTTGATTACCTGTAAAGGCCACTAGCTTTCGGAGCGCTGCTCCTTCATCAGGTGAGTGGGATTTCAGTTCACAAACAGGGCATATAAAGACACAAACTCAATTTACAAAATGATGGTTGGAATGCAAATCTTAACAGGTAATCAAGTCTTTACAGGTACAGACAATGTGAGTGGAGAGAGGTGCACAGGTTAAAGAGGTGTGAATTGTCTCAAGCCAGGGCAGTTAGTATTTGACCTGGGCTTGTAAAATCTTACAAACTGCCCTGGCTTGAGACAATTCACACCTCTTTAACCTGCACTTAACCCTCTCTCCACTCGCATTGTCTGTACCTGTAAAGACTTGATTACCTGTTAAGACTTGCATTCTAACCATTATCTTGCAATTGAGTCTGTCTATAGAGCCATGATGTTGAGATGCCGGCGTTGGACTGGGGTAAGCACAGTAAGAAGTCTAACAACACCAGGTTAAAGTCCAACAGGTTTATTTGGTATATTGTCTGTACCTTTAAGACTTGATTAGCTGTAAAGACTCACATTCCAATCATTATTCATGTAAATTGAGTTTGTGTCTTTGTGCCCTGTTTGTGATCAGAACTCCCACCCACCTGACGAAGGAACAGCCTGTTCCGAAAGCTAGTGGCTTTTGCTACCAAATAAACCTGTTGGACTTTAACCTGGTGTTGTTAGACTTCTTACTGTCTATCGAGCCATCCATACTGTAGGATCAATGGGTTTCAGGCTTCAAGACCAACTTGCTCCTTAAAGAGATGGACAGTCTGGATGTAGCAGTGATTCGCAAGAAGGAGATACTTGCACGTTGTCTTGCAGCAGAGGGTCAGCAAATATTTGAATAGCTCACAGGAGACACGTCTATGTTTGATACAGTGATAAGAACTCTCCAAAAGTACTCCAGGCCAAAGAAAATTGAATGATATATATTCCATCAGCTATGCCAGCAAAATGGTGAGAACGTTAAACATTTGGAACAGCTTGTGATGGAGCCCACGAGGGAACAGGCTATTCTGGACTTAGTGTTATGTAATGAGCCAGACGTGATAAAAGATCTTAAAGTAAGGGAACACTTAGGAAGCAGTGATCATAATATGGTAGAATTCAGTCTGCAATTTGAAAGAAGGAAGGCAGAATCAGATGTGAAGGTTCTACAGTTAAATAAAGGTAATTACAGGCGCATGAGGGAGGAACTGACAAAAATCGACTGGAAGCAGAGCCTAATGGGAAAGACAGTAGAACAGCAATGGCAGGAGTTTCTGGGAGTAATTGAGGACACAGTGCAGAGGTTCATCCCAAACAAAAGAAAGGTTATCAGAGGGGGGATTAGGCAGCCATGGCTGACAAAGGAAGTCAGGGAATGCATCAAGGCAAAAGAGAGAGCCTATAATGTGGCAAAGAGTAGTGGGAAGTCAGAAGATTGGGAAGGCTATAAAAACAAACAGAGGATAACAAAGAGAGAAATAAGGAAGGAGAGGATCAAATATGAAGGTAGGCTAGCCAGTAACATTAGGAATGATAGTAAAAGTTTCTTTAAATACATTAAAAACAAACGGGAGGCAAAAGTAGACATTGGGCCGCTCCAAAATGACGCTGGTAATCTAGTGATGGGAGACAAGGAAATAGCTGAGGAACTTAATAAGTACTTTGCGTCAGTCTTCACAGTAGAAGACATGAGTAATATCCCAACAATTCAGGAAAGTCAGGGGGCAGAGTTGAATATGGTTGCCATCACAAAGGAGAAAGTGCTAGAGAAACTAAAAGGTCTGAAAATTGATAAATCTCCGGGCCCAGATGGGCTACATCCTAGAGTTCTAAAGGAGATAGCTGAAGAAATAGTGGAGGCGTTAGTTATGATCTTTCAAAAGTCACTGGAGTCAGGGAAAGTCCCAGAGGATTGGAAAATCGCTGTTGTAACCCCACTGTTCAAGAAGGGAACAAGAAAAAAGATGGAAAATTATAGGCCAATTAGCCTAACCTCAGTTGTTGGCAAAATTCTAGAATCCATCGTTAAGGATGAGATTTCTAAATTCTTGGAAGTGCAGGGTCGGATTAAGACAAGTCAGCATGGATTTAGTAAGGGGAGGTCGTGCCTGACAAACCTGTTAGAGTTCTTTGAAGAGATAACAAATAGGTTAGACCAAGGAGAGCCAATGGATGTTATCTATCTTGACTTCCAAAAGGCCTTTGACAAGGTGCCTCACGGGAGACTGCTGAGTAAAATAAGGGCCCATGGTATTCGAGGCAAGGTACTAACATGGATTGACGATTGGCTGTCAGACAGAAGGCAGAGAGTTGGGATAAAAGGTTCTTTCTCAGAATGGCAACCGGTGACAAGTGGTGTCCCGCAGGGTTCAGTGTTGGGGCCACAGCTGTTCTCTTTATATATTAACGATCTAGATGACGGGACTGGGAGCATTCTGGCCAAGTTTGCCGATGATACAAAGATAGGTGGAGGGGCAGGTAGTATTGAGGAGGTGGGGAGGCTGCAGAAAGATTTAGACAGTTTAGGAGAGTGGTCCAAGAAGTGGCTGATGAAATTCAACGTGGGCAAGTGCGAGGTCGTACACTTTGGAAAAAAGAATAGAGGCATGGACTATTTTCTAAACGGTGACAAAATTCATAATGCTAAAGTGCAAAGGGACTTGGGAGTCCTAGTCCAGGATTCTCTAAAGGTAAACTTGCAGGTTGAGTCCGTAATTAAGAAAGCAAATGTAATGTTGTCATTTATCTCAAGAGGCTTGGAATACAAAAGCAGGGATGTACTTCTGAGGCTTTATAAAGCACTGGTTAGGCCCCATTTGGAGTACTGTGAGCAATTTTGGGCCCCACACCTCAGGAAGGACATACTGGCACTGGAGCGGGTCCAGCGGAGATTCACACGGATGATCCCAGGAATGGTAGGCCTGACATACGATGAACGTCTGAGGATCGTGGGATTATATTCATTGGAGTTTAGGAGGTTGAGGGGAGATCTGATAGAAACTTACAAGATAATGAGCGGCTTAGATAGGATGGACGTAGGGAAGTTGTTTCCATTAACAGGGGAGACTAGGACGCGGGGGCACAGCCTTAGAATAAAAGGGAGTCACTTTAGAACAGAGATGAGGAGAAATTTCTTCAGCCAGAGAGTGGTGGGTCTGTGGAATTCATTGCCACAGAGGGCTGTGGAGGCCGAGACGTTGAGCGTCTTCAAGACAGAAATTGATAAATTCTTGATTTCTCGAGGAATTAAGGGCTATGGGGAGAGAGCGGGTAAATGGAGTTGAAATCAACCATGATTGAATGGTGGAGTGGACTCGATGGGCCGAATGGCCTTACTTCCGCTCCTATGTCTTATGGTCTTATGGTCTTATGGTCTTAACATGACTCCAAATGGTAACAGTTCATTTTTGGTACTAAAGAGGTTGATTGGCAGTAATGAACAATTATCGCATTGTTATAGACCTTATTATCTGTGGTGCATTTAAATCGTGTCCATCAGGCGAACAAAGCAACTTCATGACATACAATGTATGTCAAAGGAGCCACAGGCAGTGAAATGTCAGTTTTGTGAACTTACAGCTGAGCAATGCAACTCAAATAAGAACTATTGATGTTTCATTTACCCGTGTTTCTCCTTATCGCTTAGAGTTCCTGTACCATGTATGCATAAATAACTGAGCTCCAGAACAATTCACCGATATTTTGACAGTAAAATCTGATCCATTAAGTTAGTGCAAGAAAAATGTCTAAATATTTAAAAGGTAATTCGTTTTCAGTCGGTTGAGGAACTGTTTCTTTAGGGAATCGCTTTGCTGTCTTTCTTGAGTCTTTTTTAATTACTCTGATCTAAATTCTACAGTTGTGTTCAATATTTGGGAATTATTTATAGATTAACATGGGAAAGTAAAGGCCAGATTAAGCTTCAATGCAAATTGTTGTCTGCCAGGTATTATCAATTTTTCACTGAGGCGCTTTGATGCTCAATCCTTATTCTTTGAGTATCTTGCCAGCAGTTCAGTGTAAACAGCTCATGGCTCTACATTCAAATGCAAGATATTATGTGAATAGCAATTAACAATACCAAAGCCACTTATGCAATCTCCCCAATCGTTAAGTCATTACATTCAGTGTGTGGCTTTACACTGAGCAATCCAGATTAGGAAGGCCATGTTACACTGAGCCATCCTGTTATAGAATCATAGAAACCCTACTGTACAGAAAGAGGCCATTCGGCCCATCGAGTCTGTTGTGGGCTTTGATGCCAGCATATCAATTGATCATACCTTTACCCTTCAAGTAACCGGACCAAGTCATGGAGTTCTCTTAAACAGTTGTTTTAATCAAGCGATATAGCTCAGACTCTGTTAATTCATAGGTCACAGTCGATAACTAGCCAGAGTGCAGGCAATTATAGTTTCAAATTTGATTACAAGTACTTAGCATATACCAATCACATTTTAGGAGTTAACTCTATCCACTCAGAGTTATTAAGATTAAGGTTACATCATTCAGGTATTAAAACCAATCACAATCACCTTACACTTGCTTAATTATAATATCCAATCGGCATGAAGACTTAATCCATCATTGTTTTTAAAGTTATAATGGTCCCAGCTTGTGCCTGTATCTGTATATCACTCTCTTTTTCTAGTTCCAGATGTCTGATTTAATGAATTATCTCAGACTAATGGCCTTGGTGCTTATCTGTGAAGGCTTTTGTAAGAAGACTTTTTATTTTCATTGCACCATAGTGATTTTTAAACGTGTGTGATTATTAACCCTTTCCCACCCAAATTCAATATCGTTGAAACAAGGGGAGAAAGAATTTCACCATCTAGCTTTCTGCTGATCACTATCCAGAACATGCCGAGTGGCGCAGTGTTATTCATTGTTTGATAATGTGCTGCCACATAGTTAACAATCATATATATACACGATGGCCACTTAGACTAACCATCACTGGGAGCCATTGCTGTGGGAATTATAACTGATCAAAAGTTAACACCTTCAGGAGAGGAAACGAGCAGAGTAAACAAACACAAAAAGAAATAAAAAGACTCGGGTCTTTTGACAAAGGGTCTTCTTGACTCGAAACGTCAGCTCTTTTCTCTCCTTACAGATGCTGCCAGCTCTGCTGAGATTTTCCAGCATTTTCTCTTTTGGGAATAAAAAGACTCATTTATCTTGATGTTTGACTTTGTTATTTTTGATTTGACAGGCAAAGGTGAATTTTTGAGGGAGAGGAGCTTAATGTTATCTAAAATCTGTGGCAGTACTAATGAACAGTATATTAAACAGCTTTTGCGAATAAAGTTCGACATTTTGAAAATATCTGCGAATCCCTCACCCAAGCATTTCCTCACAACAGTGAAAATCCCATTGTTTTACCTGGTGTGGCTTTGGGTGGAATTTTCCCAACTTTGTCCCTGGCCAATCGATGGGACTATTTGTGGATCGGGAATCCGTTGACAACTGCAGAGGGCCTTGCTGAGCCTCTGTTGCTCCTACATGTTGAGAGAGCTGACCCTCAACTGTAGGCTAGAGGCCGGAATTTTCCAGCCATTCACGCTCCACTGTCGCTGCAAACAAGGATGAAGAATTTGGTACTCAGCCAAATCTCCATTCACTGCAGCGGGACCAGAGAATCCCGCCGATGTGAACAGCAGGAAAATTCCTCATTTCCTTCCTGCTGGATCTCACAGTTCATCATACTTTCCCTGTGATGGGGCATGTGGCTGAGGAAAAGGCAGCTGGAATTGCTGTTTCTAGTTTTGCTGCTGCCGAAATTGTTGCTTCTTCTCTTGTTCTTCATCAGAGGTGCAAGGTAGAGCAGCAGAACCTGCACAGCTCCCATGTCCTGGTGAAGACTAGCAGCTGGGAGATGAGAGAAGTGCTAAACTGGGTGAAGTACCTCACAACAACTTGTCAGTCACCTTTCAAACAGTGAAAATGCCCTCTGATATAGTGCTTTGAGCAGCATTCTGCCCATAACCACAGCTAGAACTCTTCAGTGGATCTGATCAAAGTCCTCACAGATTGTCAGTTAAACTGAAGAAGCTGTGCACTGTGCACTGACTTTGGTGACTGGAGTGTGTTGCTGACAGGTCAGGGAACAATTGCCTTCATTGTTAAATACAGAACGGAGAGCGAAAACAAGTTTTAAACTGGCTTTGTAGGGCGGCATGGTGGCACAGTTGTTAGCACTGCTGCCTCACAGCGCCAGAGACCTGGGTTTGATTCCCAGCTTGGGTCCCTATGTGGAGTTTGCACATTCTCCCCGTGTCTGCGTGGGTTTCTTCCGGGTGCTCCAGTTTCCACCCACAGTCCAAAGATGTGAGGGTTAGGCAGATTGGCCATGCTAAATTGCCCCTTTTTTGGGGGACGAGCGAGGGTAATTGCATGGAGTTATGGGGATAGAGCCTGGGTAGGATTGTGCAGACTTGATGAGCTGAATGACCTCCTTCTGCACTGTAGGATTCTATGATTCTTAAGTATTTTCATTGCTTTCCCAAAAGATCCAAATTGGTTCCACACTTCCCTTGGAAGAGGGCAGGAAGGTGACAGGATCTTGACCTGGTGTCACTTTTAGGGGATATAACTTTCCAAACCCAGCTGTCTTTGCCTGGGAAAATTCCACCTTAGCATTCAGAGACCTGGGTGTAAAAGTAACCTTTATACTTGTGAGTCTGTCCAAGAGGAAGTATGGCAGCTAAGTACACCGATCAGGACAGATCAGTCTCTCAATAACACACCTAAAAAATTTAAAAAGAAAATAGTCTCAGAACAATAAAGTACATTGATTATAGATGGGCTGTTCGCATTATCTGCATATGCTGTATGTTACTTTATAGGGTTTTGGGCCAACAGTCCAGTGATCTTAATACTAACAGAATTACTCTGCAAAGTTCATGAATATGCCAAAGCTTCCCAGTGTAGAAGAGGACGGGACCTCTCCCACCATATTTACTCTTACTGGATGGACCTGTTCAGGAGATGCTTTAGAAGGCATCTTCGCTGCAGAGCCCATGGTTGGGTATTGAAACTGAAACATCACAAGAGATCAGGCACTCCAGAGAAGCCATCTATAGCTCAGTTAGTTGCACTCTTTCCTCGTAGTCAGAAAGTTGTAAGTTCAAGTCCCCCTCCTGAGCATTGAGTGTAAAGATCCATTCTGAAGAGTAATATTGAGTGAGTGCTGCACTGTTGAAGGTGGTGTCTCACATTTGAGTTATTAAACTTAGGTCCTGCCAGTTATCTTAGGTGTACATGGAAGATTCCATTTTGTGGAGGAGTTACTCACATTTATTCAAATCAGCATCACTAAAATGAAAAGCAGATTATCTTGCTTTATCTTTCCATGCAAGTGCAGGAGATGCATTGCCTGGCCATTTTAGTTCTTCCCTTTTCACCATCAAAGATCCCTTCCCAATGAAACAATAATTTACTTGTACATTTTTCAATTTAGTGTTCGCTGCTCACAATGTGGTTTCCATTGGAGATACCAAATGCAGACCGGGTGACCATTTTGTGGAACACCTTAGTTCAATTCACAAGAATGATCGTGAGCTTCCTGTTACTTGCCATTTCAACTCTCCACCATGCCCCCACTAACCTTTCTGACCTTGTCCTGCTGCAATGTTCCATTGAAATTCAATGCAAGCTCGAGGAACACCACCCCATCTTTTGATTCGGCACTCTACAGGCTTCTGGACACGGCACTGTGTTCAACAAATTTAGATCGTAAGAGATCAGGAACTCTTGAGAAACCAGCTAAAGCTCAGCTGGTAGCACTCTTTCCTCTGTGTCAGAAGGGTGTGGGTTCAAATCCCACTCCAGAGCATTGAGTGCAACGATTCATTCTGACATTGAGTGAGTGCTGCACTGATAAAGTGGCCTCCCTTTCCTTTTGTAGCTTCATTTTTGTTCCTCATTTCTTTATTTTTTCACCTCTTATTTGGCCGGCTGTCATGCAGCCATTCACACCTCATCTGGACACTATTTTTCATTCTTTATTTTACACATCACCAGTGTCTTCGCCTTTTCGCCACCAGCAAACCTTTTGTTATTTAATCTCTCTGTCCTCTACCCAATCAGAGACCATCCAGATCATTGGGTATATTTAAGACAGAGATAGAAAAGCTCTTGATTGGTAAGGGGACCAAGGGTTACGGAGAAAAGGCAGGAGAATGGGGTTGATAAACTTACCAGCATAATTGAATGGCGGAGCAGACTTGATGGGCTGAATGGCCTAATTCTGCTCCTATATCTTATGCTGTTTTGATTTTCCTCCTACTTCCCATCTTTTACTTGCTAAAAACCTATTATATTTCTAACTTTCCTCCTTAGATGAAAGGTCATCAACCTGAAACATTGGCTCTGTTTCTCTCCACAGATGCTGCCTGATCTGATGAGTATTATGCACAGGAGGGGGTTAATTTCAATAGCACTAGTTTCTCCTCTCACCACCCATCTGTAAACAGAAAGGTGTTTTTTAATTTGCTTCTGCCTTTACAGTGGTGGTGTATTACCCTCGGTTTTGGTGTGATCCAATTGTCCACTAATAACCTGACAGCAAACTCAGAGATAGGATGAACTTAATGGGTTATTTTATGTGAACAGACTCAAGTCATGGGAAGTGGGTAGCAATGTGCTTACTGTGCACTCATACAATAAAAAAGAGATAGGGAAAATAAATATTTACAAGGCTGAGACCACGGACAAAAGATTTATTGTTTCACTCGGGTTCAAGAGTCCAGAAGCAAAGTGCAATGAGGTATTCCTTCATGGAAATCTGTGAGCTGAAAGCCAATGCTGGTTAATTCATTTTTCTGATGTGTTGATTTCACACAATGAGATAGGTGTACAGAGATGAATTAGTCTTGTAGGTGATTGTATAGAAGTTCCAGCAGAAACAAGTGTAGATGAAAGCCAAGTATTAAATCTGGCAGAGCTATTTTTCTGTGATATTACTATTTAGATGGTCAAATGGCAGACCGAGATTTTACAATATAGCAAGGCAATATTACTGATTACACAAGTTTTCGGTCCATGGCACATGCCTCCCACATCTCCAGATTGTCTTTGACAAGGGATGGGTATCCCTCATCTAGGTCCCTGAGATGGTTAAACGCCTCATGAAGATTTGAAAAGGTTGGGCCCTTTGTCCTATCAATGAGTAGACATCAGTTGGCCACGCTACATTATGAAATGCAGATGGTCTTTGTATAGTTCTCTTGGAATTAGAACATAAGAACTAGGAGCAGGAGTACGCAATTCAGCTGCTGAGCCTGCTGTGCCATTGAACACAATCATAGCTGATCTCATCTAATGTCCTTCAGGGAAGGAAATCTGCCATCCTGACCTGGTCTGGCCTACTTGTGACTCCAGAGCCACAGCAATGTGGTTGACTCTCAACTACCATCGGGCAATTAGGGATAGGCAATAAATGCTGGTCAGCCAGTGACACAAATGAATGAATAAAAAAAAATCTCAGACTCAACTCCACTTTCCTGCCAGTTCTCCATAACCCTTCAACCCATTACTAATTACAAATCTGTCCAACTCCTCCTTAAATTACTCAATGTCCTGACATCCACCGCACTCTGGGGTAGTGAATTCCACAGATTCACGACCCTTTGAGAGACGTAGCTTCTCCTCAAGTCTGTTTTAAATCCGTTACATCTTGCCAACCAGAAAGAGACCCATTTATCTCGACTCTCTGCCTCTATCAGTTAGCCAGTCTTCTATCCAAGCCAATAAATTACCTCCAACCCCATGTGATGTTGCCTTGTGTATTAATCTTCTGTGTGGCACCTTATCAAATGCCTTCCTGAAATCCAGATATACTACACCTACAGAATCCCCATTATCCACTTGGCTTGTTACATCTTCGATGAACTCTAGCAAATTAATCAAACATGATTAACCTTTCATGGCACAGTGGTTAGCACTGCTGCCTCACAGCATCAGGGACCCGGGTTCAATTCTGGTCTCGGGTCACTGTCTGTGTGGAGTTTGCACGTTCTCCCTGTCTCTGTGTGGGTTTCCTCCCACACTCCAAAGATGTGGGGGTTAGGTTGATGGGCCGTGGTAAATTGCCCCTTAGTGTCGGGGGATTAGCAAGGTAAATACATGGGGTTACAGGGATAGGGTCTGGGTGCAATTATGGTCGATGCAGACTTGATGGTCCAAATGACCTCCTTCTGCATTGTAGGGATTCAATGATTCTATGAAAACTCTGATGGATTGTGTTTTGATTTTCCAATGTCCTGTTATTACTTCTTTACTAATGGATTCTAACAATTTCCCAGCAACAGATGTTAAACTAACTGGTCTATAGTTTCCTACTTTCTCTCTCCCTCCCTTTTGAATAAGGAGATTTCATAACATTTCTCTAATCCACTGGAACCTTTCCTGCATCCAGGGAATTTCGAAATATTATAATTGATGAATCCACTATCTCCACTGCCACTTCCTTTAATACCCTAGGGTGTAGGCCATCAGGCCCTGGGGACTTGTCTGCTTTCAATCCCAATAGCTTGTTCTGTACTGTTTCCCTATTGATGATGATTGTTGTAAGTTCCCCGCTTTCTATTACCTCTACATTACCTGTTACTAATCGGATGGTACTAGTGTTCTCCGCCATTTCCCCCACTTTTAACTCCTCAGTCTCCAAGCGACCAACATTCACTTTAGGGTATGTCCTAGGCCCAATCATCTGCAACTGTTTCATCAATCACCTCTGTTCCATCAAAACGTCAGAAGTAGGGATGTTTGCTGATGATTGCACAATAGTCAGAACCATTCGTGACTCATCAGATATTAAAGCAGTTCATGTCCAAATGCAACAAGACCTGGACAATATTCAGGCTTGGGCTGACAAATGGCAAGTAATATTTATGCCACACAAGTGTCAGGCAATGACCATCTCCAACAAAAGAGATTCTAACCACCCCCCCTTGACTTTCAATGGCTTTACCATCACAGAATCCCCCACTATTAACATCCTGGGGGCTACCACTGTCCAGAAACTGAGCTGGACAATCCATATAAATACTGTGGCTACAAGAGCAGTTCAGAGGCTCGGGATCTTGCAGTGAGCAACTCACCTCTTGACTCCCCAAAGCCTGTCTGCAATTACAAGACACAAGTCAGGAGCATGATGGAATACTTTTGCTTGGATGCATGCAACTCAAGAAGCTTGACACCATCCAGGGCAAAGAAACCTGTTGATTGGAATCCCATCCACAAACATTCAGCATTCATGGCCTAGCCAGCAAAGCTCCCTCTTTGAATGAATAAATAAATTGTCTTGGTACCCCATTTGATCCCAACATCAGAATCTCAAAACCCACAGGAAAACACTGCTCTTTGAGACTCTTGACCAAGATCATGTCCTTGTTGATGGTTGTAGGTGCAGACACATGATGATTCTTTTAGAACTAAGTTCAGGCAAGGTCTGGACGCTGATTGATTCTGTTTCTGAAATCCAAAAGGCATTGAAATGATATCAAGTAGCACTAAGGATTGCGAAAAGCTGCCAAGAAAACATGGAAGTAGAGCACTAATCCTAATTTTTATTATTCATGGATTCAATTGTTTAATTTTATTAACTGTAAACTCCATCAGAAACAAGCATACCCACCCCTGTATTGTTGTGGAGAAGTTACAAAGGTGTTTTTTCTAAAGAAGCCTTAGAATATTGATATTGTCCTTGGGATTAAATACCATGTAAACATTGTATGAGTCTTGCTAAGTAGATCCGACCGATAACATTTGGTTAGATTTATACATTAAACCATTACAATTGAACCTGCTATGTTATCAGTGAAGCCAACTACTCAATGAAACCTCTATTTTCAAACAGCAGCGACTTCTTTTGAGGAAAGGATGTGTAACAGCGGGTATGTTTCAATTTCACGCTCCTTTCTCCTGATTTTAGGAGCAGTTAACATTAACGGCAATGCCCTCACACAGAGAACATCTATTTTTCACATTATTACTTGAGTAAGTAAAGTGCAGTAATGCACTCGTAAATGTAACTTTTCTCTCTTCACAAATTATGTTGCAGGAATCAATGGGGTGCAGCCAGAACTAGATAATAAAACACTTTGACATAAGTATAGTGCAGAAGTCCATGTACTATCATCTTAAAATTTACAAATCTGCAGGAAACACTATGGGTTATGAGCGACACCAGTGCTATTATGTAACTATGGCCTGGATTACATTAACACTGCTAGCCAAATAAAGGCAGCTGATTATTAACCCTTTTTTTTTACATACAGGTTGTGGACTACATCGGCACTCCTACATATCTGTGAGTTGTAGATTACATTAACCCTGCTATAGATTTATGAGCTGCAATAACCTTACTATATCTTGATGCGCTGTGCACAACAGGAATCCTGGTATATTTGATGGGCTTTGTATTACTGTCATTCTGTTATATATTTATGGGCAGGGCTACAGAATTCCTGTTAGAGCTTTCTGGGCTATGGTTACAGTGCTCACTTAGCAATATATAGAATTACATAGGATATTCAGCGCAGAAACAGGCCATTCAGCCCGACAAGCCCATGCTGATGTGTATGCTGCACTTGAGCTTCCTCCCATCTTTCCTCATCTAATTCTATCAAAATAACCCTCTACTTCCTTCTCCATCAAATGCTTATTTAGCTACCCCTTAAATGCTCATGTTTTCTTCTTCATCTTAATGTATGTCTCTTTTTTCACCCAGGGAACACTGGATTTGTTTGTCTTTTCCCCTTTGAGGGAATATACCTTGACCATGCCCGAACTGTTTTTTAAAGGTAGCTCACTGTTCAGTCATGGTTTTGCTGCCAACCTTTGATTCCAATTTACCTGGGTTGGATCCATTTATACCCCATTGAAGTTGGCTTTCCCCCAGATAATTATTCTTACTCTGATTTCTTCCTTGTCCTTTTCCATAGCCCAACCCAAATCTTACAATACAAAGAACACTATACCTGAAATGTGCCCCTTGTGCTGACATTAGGTCCACTTTGCCCACCTCATTACCAAGAACCAGGTTTGGCAAGCTTTTTTTCCTATTGGACTGGAAACATACTCCTGAACACAATCCAGGAACGTTTGGCCCTCTCTGCCCTTTACACTATTACTGTCCCAGTCTATATTTGGTTAATTAAAATGCCCCATTGTAATTAATTTAGAATTCTTCCACCTTTCTGTAATTTCCTTGCAAATTTGTTTCTCTACACCTTTATCATGCGTTGGTGGTTTAGAGACTACACTGAGTAACATAGTCATTCCTTTTTGTTCCCTAGCTCGCGTCAAGTAGATTCTGTCCTCGACGCCTCTGGGACATCCTCTCTCTCCAGCACTGCAATATTCTCCTTAAATTGATATCAAATCACCTCTGCTCCAACTCGTGCCTATCTTTCCTGAAAACATTATATCTAGAAATCATAGAAACCCTACAGTACAGAAGAGGCCATTCGGCCCATCGAGTCTGCACCGACCACAATCCCACCCAGACCCTACCCCCATATCCCTACATATTTTACCCACTAATCCCTCTAATCTACACATCCCAGGACACTAAGGGCAATTTTAGCATGGCCAATCAACCTAACCCGCACATCTTTGGACTGTGGGAGGAAACCGGAGCACCCGGAGGAAACCCACGCAGTCACGAGGAGAATGTGCAAACTCCACACAGACAGTGACCCAAGCCGGGAATCGAACCCAGGTCCCTGGAGCTGTGAAGCAGCAGTGCTAACCACTGTGCTACCGTGCCGCCCAATATTTAACACTGTCCAGCCCTTCTTTGAGCTTGGTCTCCGTTATAGCCACAACATCATATTTCCACGTGGCTGCAAATCACTAATCTTATTTACCACAGTCCATGCATTCAAATACATGAACTGTAATCCTAATTTAGATTTATCATTTTCCTCCTTACTATCTTTCTCTCCCAATATCCTATGCGCCTCAGCATTCCTCTTTGTTTTACCCCTTGATTCCCACACCCCTGCAAAGTTAGGTTAAACCTTCTCCGGTAGCACTAGCAAGTTGTCCCAAAGCTAACTGGTCATAGCTCTGTTTCGGTGGAACCTGATAGGCCTGTACATCTTCCCCAAAACCCATAGATTGAGCTTCTGCAATGGTGACATTTGCTGCGGTTTACCAGGACATAGAGCATCCCAGAGTTAACCATGTAGGACAGGATATGCACTCGAGAGATTGGTGATGCCCTGCCATTCCGTTATATATTATATGATAAAGTTTACTTGTTAAAGTAAAGACTCTTACTCCCCTTCTACTGACATCACTTAAATATAGTGAAGTTAACAGAATAATTTGTTGAACTCTTTTTTGAGTTAATTTCCAAGCTTTGAAACAAAGAAACAATGCTTACCAGCCAACCAGCTTATAACCTTCATGTGTACTGCTTGTATTTTTCTCATATTTTCAGACCCAATCACGCCCAGGTTTGGTGCTGCTACTGAGTATCTCCAGGTAAGTGATGGGGCCTAAGTCTAGCCCTCAATTTCTCTCTTCCCCTGTACTGCCAATGAATTTGAGGTCTCTTGTTGAGTACCTCCAGGTAAATGATGGGTCCCAGGCCTAGGCCTCAATCCTGCCCCAGAGGGATCCTATTCTGCTGCTCACCTTTCGAAAGCTTGCAGCACACTTAATCCCCTCCCCATTTTTTCCAGGTCTGCTGCTGCTGAGTCTTGATCTCCAGAACCAGAATTTCTTATTAGCCCAAAATTATAATTAATTCCTTTACAAATTCTTAAATGACCTTTCCAAACTATTTTAGAAGCAATTACAGATTCCCTAAACATTTTAAAGTGATGATAACTTTTCCTTAAATTTGCTGCTTGCTGGTCAAAGACTGAATGCCAAGTAGTTCTGATTGGTTAGATGGAGTCTACTGGCATGTCTATTGTGGCCCTGCGACCTCAGCACTAAAAGCAATGAATGCAGTTGAACTTATTAATTAAACCAGGTGAGGTTTGGTCTCTGGGCAATTCAAGTCCTCCTAGCACTTTCATTGGCATCAAATCAATAGGCAGTTATGATAGATCTGGCTTATTCTTAAGGTAAGCACCCTTTCCAATGCTTTAATAGTTAGAGGGCACATTGTTTCTCCAAAGAGGCGGGTAGATATGAAGGTGATTGACAACAGTGAGGGTCAACCATAAAGGCCCAACTGCAGTACAGCACCACAACAGACAGCTAGGCAACCAATGCGATCCAAAAATCAAGCCGCATGTTCAGCCAATGTCTCAATAGGGTCACCAACTCTGACTCAACATATACTTGGTAATGTCATAACATGACCTCGCACCTTTAACTGCCCCTCCTGCAAACTCCTGTCACTGGTTCTGCAGAATGCCAATCATTACAGAGACCCACCTTCCCAAGACTTTTCAATGTGTCCCAGATTTGACTTTGGGAAATCTGTTCATTCTAAAGGCTGTCACACTGTGTAGTCAGTGAAAAATTGGTGAGACCAGCAGGGTAGCACAGTGGTTAGCACTGCTGCATCACAGCGCCAGGGACGGGTTCGATTCTCGGCTCGGGTCACAGTCTAGCGGAGTCTGCATGTTCTCCCCATGTCTGCATGTGTTTCCTCCGGGTGCTCCGGTTTCCTCCCACAGTCTAAAGACGTGCTGGTTAGGTGCATTGGCCATGCTAAATTCTCCCTCAGTGTACCCGAACAGGCGCCAGAGTGTGGCGACTAGGGGATTTTCATAGTAACTTCATTACAGTGTTAATGTAAGCCTACTTATGACAATAATAAATAAACTTAAACAATGTAATGATCATATGCAGATATTTCAAATTTATGACTAACAACTGTGCAAGCTCTGAAGGTGGTAGTTTTGAGTATGTTATTTAACAAGGTATTTGAAATGCATGGCAAGTGCATCAATCTTAATTCCTGTGGAAAGGTATCTTGACATAACTAGGTTTGCAGTGCGGCCCTGAAGCATTGAGAACAAGAAAGCTTTTACTGAAACACCTTGTTAAACTGCTGCAATTGTTTCTTTCAGGGAAATAAATCTATTATTGTGCCTTTGTTCATTAGTTACCAAGAAAAACTCATTAATTCCAAAGAAAATGTATGGAACACTGAATGAATAATATGCACGCTGCTCTTAATGCTTTGATTGTTAATGATCGCAGAAGTGTATAAGCCACTCTTACAAGATGTGATGGTATAATGACTAATTTTCCTGTCAGGTGTGAGAGAAAAACAGCAACTATCGTTACACATGGAAAACATTAAGAAAATGGAATGTAAAATGAAGACAGTATACGTCCTCTGCATGGTTCTCAGAAGATAAACAATTCCTTTTATTCTAGGAACATCTTCCCAGAGCTATTTAAATACTAATGGGCTCAGCAATGTCTGCCAGTCAGCATAGATATCCAAACAAACAAAGGTGCTGCATTACGTCTGAGTGAATTTGGGGTTACATTTACATTGACGAGTTTGTTTCAGAACAGACTTTTCTCCCATTAGAAGAATGATGAAATGAACCCACAAGTTACAGCTCTATGGTTTTGTGTGATAATTGATTGACAATAAGGAACAACGGAAGTATTGGAACTCGCTGCTGTTTTCAGACAGAAATAATTTTCACAGCTCCTGAGGCCAGTGCATCTAATTGCTGTAGGTTATAAAAACCAATATTAGCACATTAAGTACTTGGCGCGTATTATAGAATCAATGTGAAAAACAGATTTAAAATTATTTTCATTTCTGGTCATTTATCCCCATTTACTATTTATTTCTTGAAATATCTTGGACACATCTCTCTGTCACTGAATGGCAAGTGGACACCTTGCTGCCAGATTATCCTCCATGCTGCCCTTAGTAATCTGAAAACCTTTCAGTAAGGAGATAAGCTCCTTATGTTTGTCAACTCCCTATGTAGCATGTCCCAGAGATAAGAAAATAAGCAGAATAATAGAAGGAACATTTAAATCCAAAATGTTAACTCTGTCTCCGTCTCCACAGATGCTGCCAGACCTGCTGAGTTGATCCAGCATTTTCTGTTTTTATTTCAGATTTCAAGCATCTGCAGTCTTTTGCTTTTAGGCAAATGATCTTTAAGTTCCAGGATGTTCCTAGTACACAGCATCACTTTGAACTCATTTTCAAAACTATATATTTTTAACTATTAGCTATTTCATTCATTTCTTTGACAGGAACTCATTTTTTCATTAAAATGTCAAGTCTTATTTGAAGCATTTTTAGCTGAATTGAATTATTTTAAAAACTTTATAGGCCAAACTTCTAGTTATAAGGAATTATTGGATACAATAGACCATCTGCTCTGCAGGCTAAAGATTATTTACGGTATGCAGTATGTAATGCCTTAGAATGAAGCTCGTGATTCTCCGTATGGTATCCTTGGTCTCAGGCAGACTGTTGGAAGAAGGTGTCAAATTCCGAAGAAGGACTTAATTTCCTAAAACAGAGTCAAAATCAGGGGGCAAGGTACCCAAAGCTGCGTGTTTGTGACTTCTCGTAATTTACATAAACACATTCACTGACAGTGTTGAAAAATGTGTGTGGAGAAAATAACTCACTGAACTATATAATGCAATTTTGATCCAATCGAAAGAAACTTAGTCACACGACTGACAATTCTGTGTAAATATCTAACAGCAATTAGCAGTTATTACTGTGTATGTATTGGCATTGTTGAAATACTGTGTTACAATAACTGGTGACCAGGGATGAACAACAGTAGAGGTTTGTTGTTAATACTGAGCAGATCTCACATGCTGTGTGCCCAGAGGAGGACTCCATGCTCCTGACATGTGACCGTTTTTAGACCTGCGTTGTCCCAGCATCCACGTGACCACCCGGTCCACATCTTCCCCATTTAAGTTGGGACAACCAGTTGTACTGTGGTGTAGAAGAACATTTGCATTGTGTAAACTATTTACAACATACACAGTTGAACAGGGCTGACCACACCTAACTATTTACATTGTGCAAGACACTGATTGGGCTACTGCAGCTGGTGCAGAGCTCAGCACACCTTCTTTCTCCCCAACCCTTTTAAACACAAAGTCCGTTTGTGGACTGGTTCATCACATAGTCCATGAGCTTTGTATTTGGTTGACTCAGTGACCCTGATTGTGTGATTGTGCCAGTTGGCAGTACGTGAGATGCTCTCGGGTTGGTGCCTTCAGTGTGAATGGCATCAAGTGTCCATACAGTGTACCTCAAAGCTGCAGGTCTTGCTGCATTGGCTTCTGGGGAGGCCTCCATTTCCATTGTTTTGGGGGGCCCTGGATTACAGTCGGGATGCGTGAGATACTGTGGTGATTGATGGTGCTGGTTCAGATACCTGCAGTGGGTGATGCAGGTTTTGTACGTAATGAGTACCGTCAAAGGCAACCCCATAGTTGTTTGGCTGTGGAGTATGGCTGTGTAACATCACCAGTTTGTTATGGCCATGTGTGGTCTGGATCCTGACTGTCTGACCAGGTTCTAAAGGGCAGAGTGTGTGAGTATTTCAATCGTAATACTTCTTTTCCCTTCATTGCTACTTCATTGCGGCCTTTAGTAATCTGAAAACATTTCAGTAAGGAAATATGGGCACCACTCACATTGGTTTCAACTTGTGGTTGTAAGAGGGACTTAAGCAATGGGAATCATGAACTTGGTGGGTGTTCTCTGGAGTTGCGAGACCAGGAGAGCCCTGGACTGCTAATGGGATCCTGCTGTGTGCCAGTGCCACCCTCCTCAGCCTGTGGGGCTGGAGCTGAAGTGGCCACAGGAAGAGGGTATTTGGATGGGCGGGACACCCTAAGACCACTGTGGTGGACCTCAGTTGTGCCTTTGTCCTATATGGACCACCGTTGTGTGTGTTTGTCATACCTGGACACATCCCCTCTCAGTTTGATTCCTCCCCTCGGCACCTAGTATAAAGGTGGCTGTCTCCTCCCCCTTGTTCAGTCCAGGTTGGTTATTTGTTGGGATGTGCTCCTGATTCTGTTGTGAATAAAAGCCTACACTTGTATTGGCACACCGGTAGTCTTTCGCCTTATTGATAGCGCATCAATTTTATTCACAACAGTTGACCAGCATGGAGCAGTTTCTAAAACCCAACAAGTTAGCATTAGACCCTCAAGAGGTTGGAGCCTCTGATAAATTTGATCATTGGTTGGACTGCTTCGAAGCATTCGTCGACACCGCTACGGCTATCGACACCGACGACGCTAAACTCCACGTGCTCCGCGCCCGGGTAAGCGAAGCTGTCTACGGTATCTTCCGGGACGCTGCTACATACGCGGACGCTATCGAACTCCTAAAAGGGCAGTTCCGAAAGAGCCCTAACGTGGTCTACGCCAGACATCTCCTAACTATCCGCAAGCAGCAGCCAGGAGAATCGTGCGCCCAATTTCTGCGCGCCCTGCTGGTCCTAGCTCGAGCTTGTGACTGTAAGGCTCAGAACGCGGAGGACCTGATCCGCGACGCCTACGTTGCGGGCATTGAGTCTACATACATTCGGCAGCGCCTGCTTGAACAAGATGGCCTGGATCTCCAAAGAACAGCCACGGTGGCTGAAACGCTAGAAGCGGCCTCTCACAATCTCGGGTCCTACCCTGCATCCCGTTCTATCGACGGCTCCACCGCGACGGCTGTTCCGGCAGGGCCCAAATGTTACTTTTGTGGCCTATCCAAGCACCCTCGGTGTTGCTGCCCGGCGAAGGACGCGATTTGCTCCGGATGCGGTAAGCTAGGCCACTTTGTTAAAGGCTGCCAGGCGAAGCCGCTTCCAAAGCCTCGTGGCACCACGTGTGTTCCGCGGGCGCAGCCATCTTTAATGCAGGCGGCGGCTGCGCGCGAATCGCCATCTTTAATGCGGTTACCGGAAGTGCGGGAATCACCATCTTTGATGCGGTCACCGGAAGCGCGGGAATCGCCATCTTTGAGACTGGCATCAAGACGCGCCGAGCAGGAAGCTTCATCCGTGACGTCATCAGATGGGGACGAAGATGGATTCTTCTTAGGTTCGACGGTGGCATCGATTTGCCTGGACCAGTCGCAGCCTCATCAACTCTCCAAGTCAATAATGGAGATCAAGGTAAATGATCATGCAGAAAACTGCCTGTTCGACTGTGGGAGCACAGAAAGTTTTATACACCCTCGCACAGTGCGTCAATATGCCCTTCCCATGCGACCCTGGAGCCAGACCATCTCCATGGCCTCGAATTCCCACTCAGTGGAGGTCCTCGGGTGCTGTTGGGTGACGCTGACGGTACAGGGCACAGTCTACGAGCGTTTTCGGCTCCTCGTGCTGCCGCGACTCTGTGCAGCTGTACTGCTGGGGTTAGATTTCCTCACCCATCATAGGAGCGTCACCCTGCAGTACGATGGCCCTTATCCCCCGCTCTCCGTCTCAAGGCGCCGTCACTGTAGCGCCCCTCGCGCACCACCTGCAGTCTCTCGACCCTCAAGATCACCCCCCCCCCCCACTTATTTGATAACCTCACCCCGGATTGTAGGCCTATAGCCAACAAAAGTAGGCGCTATAGTGCGGATGACCGGGCCTTCATTCGGTCCGAGGTACAATGTTTGCTCCGGGAAGGGATTATCCAGGCCAGCACCAGCCCCTGGAGGGCGCAAGTGGTCGTAGTTAAATCGGGGGAGAAACACCGCATGGTGATTGACTACAGCCAGACCATAAACAGGTATACCCAACTGGATGCGTACCCTCTTCCCCGTATCGCGGACATAGTCATCCGCATCGCGCACTATAGGGTTTTCTCTACGATTGATTAAAGATCGGCTTGCCACCAGCTCCCTATTCGCTCGGAGGATCGCCCATATACTGCCTTTGAGACGGATGGCCGCCTCTACCAGTTCCTCCGAGTCCCCTTTGGTGTCACCAATGGGGTCTCAGTCTTCCAGCGGGCCATGGATCAAATGGTAGACCAGCACGGGCTACGGGCCACTTTCCCGTATCTGGATAACGTCACCATCTGCGGCCATGACCTGCAGGACCATAATGCCAACCTACAAAAATTCCTTCGTACGGCCACTCTCCTGAACCTCACATATAATGAGGCGAAGTGTGTTTTCCGGACACGCCGCCTCGCCATCCTTGGGTACGTGATAGAAAATGGTGTCCTTGGCCCCGACCCAGCCCGTGTGCGTCCCCTTATGCAGCTTCCCCTCCCTACCACCCTCAAAGCACTGAGGAGATGCCTGGGCTTCTTCTCCTACTATGACCAGTGGGTTCCCCGTTACGCGGATAAAGCCTGTCCGCTTCTAAAATCGACCTCTTTTCCCCTGGCGGAGGAGGCCCGTCGGGCCTTCGACGACATCAAAGCGGACATTGCGAAGGCTGCGATGTATGCTGTGGACGAATCCATCCCATTCCAAGTGGAAAGTGATGCATCTGACTTTGCCCTAGCTGCCACCCTTAACCAGAGGGGCCGTCCGGTGGCCTTCTTTTCCCGGACCTTACAAGGCCCTGAGATTCGACACTCCTCGGTCGAGAAGGAGGCCCAGGCCATCGTGGAAGCCGTCCGGCACTGGCGCCATTATCTCGCGGGCCAACGATTCACCTTAATTACGGACCAGGGGTCCGTTGCCTTCCTGTTTAACACCAGGCAAAAGGGCAAGATTAAGAATGACAAAATCTTGCGGTGGAGGATTGAGCTCTCCACCTACAGATATGACATCATGTACCGACCTGGGAAGCTCAATGAGCCCCCAGATGCCCTGTCCCGGGGATCATGTGCCAGCGCCCCACTGGACCAGCTACAGTCCCTCCATAACGATCTCTGTCACCCGGGTGTCACCAGATTTTTCCACTTTGTCAAGTCTCATTGATCCACTGGAGCAAGCTGAGAGGGGTGATTGAAAAGCAGCAGTGGTGGTAAGAGATTAATTGGATTAATTGAATTGTTTATTTATTTAATTAGTCAGCTAGTGTGTGTATTTTTTTGGCCTTTACTTTAACAGCAGTTTTTCAAGTTTAAAGTGAAAACTAGAAGTGGGCAGCAAAGGAGTCTGGGAAGGGTTTTTATTTTAACTTTAAAAGTCAGTTACCTGGGTGGTTCCCCCTCAGTAGTAGTTTTTTTTTTCTCTCGGGCCCCTAGCCCTATAAATTGGTGCAGAGGAGATACCCGATC